>NC_090239.1:28386226-28473726 GCF_024489055.1 Chanodichthys erythropterus
AGATAAGACCCTTATTCCTCGTCTGGTATCGTTTAAAACCCTTTGAAGCTGCACTGAAACTGTAATTTTGACCTTCAACCATTTGGAGGCCATTGAAGTCCATTATAAGGAGAATAATCCTGGAATGTTTTCATCAAAAACCTTCATTTCTTTTCGACTGACAAAAGAAAGACATGAACATCTTGGATGACATAGGGGTGAGTAAATTATCAGGGAAATTTTATTTGAAAGTGAACTATTCCTTTAATGCCATATGTAAAAGACAAATAATTATTTTAAATTTCCACCATTGTGAATATACAGTACTAGTGATGCACCAGAATTTTGGCAACTTAAAATTTTTGACTGAAACTGCAATTTTCGGTTTCGGACAAAATGGTTTTGGAGGGCCAAAATCATTGACAGTAACTTTTAATTGATGCTTCTCCAATGGGTCTTTTTTACTGTTTCAATGTCTATTTCGTGCACACAATGTGAAAACATCAGATCTGAAAACACAGACAAGTAAGCTGGAGTTCAGCGATCTTCATTTGAGATTTTCTACTTAAAAAAGTGTCATTCGGTCGGCCTATATTGCGCAGCTCGTTTGCTGACTTAATCGGCGACCAAAGTATAGGCTAATATCCAGCAGTGGCTTTCAAACTGACATACACAAGAAAAAATGCTGAGTTTTGCGGTTTGTTTTTATGTCTACTCCTCCTTAAAATAACATCAAAACTGAGCATGTATTTCTAGCAGGTAAAATGGCATAAATACACGGCAGTCAAATTACCTCATCTTTCATAGCAGGTAATATTAGGTGATGTACATTTTAAATAGTATCATCAGTATTTTTGCTCTATTTTGCAATGAAAGCCACAGCAGAACTGCAGCACACATGTTGTTTCGTGAACAAACATGCAGCTTTGAACAAATGATTCAATGATCCATTCATAAATACAGCCGCTTGCTTTGATACTGAAAGAATGAATGACTCGACGATTCACTCATAAAAACAACGACTTACCGCCACCTACTGGCGGTATTAATGTAATATTTAAAAGTATCACTTCGTTTTTATCATCATTGTATTTATTTATTTTATTTTTTTTAAATTGTTATTATTATTATTTAAAGCATTATTTATTTTATAAAGGAATGTATAAAGGTAAAAAGATGCACTAGAAAAACCTATTTAAGAAGGCAAATAGTGTCCCTTAATGGAAAATATGCAACTGCTGTCTAAATGCAAAAGAGAGGGTACACAGAATGATATTAAATCCCTCAGGGGGTACGACACTCTAAAAAGTTTGAGAACCACATATGTAGAATTGCACAAATGCTACTGCCAAGAGTGCAACGTCAATACAGCCTGTTACCTTGATTCAAATTTTTCATAAGCTTAAATTAATTGGTCTAAAGAGAAAAATTATGATGACTATTTTGTCTAAAGACTACATATAAAATAGCTATCAAAATTAATGTTGGTAACTGTAGTTTGATGTGCTATGACTTTCGTTGACTAAAACTAGACTAAAATATTAAAGACAAAAATGTGACTACTAAAGGGCATTTTCGTCTGAAGATAAAGACTAGGACTAAATCAAAAATGGCTGCCAAAATGAACACTGTGTGGGACTAAAGATGTCTATACAATGCTCCAAGCATATCTTTATGATCGTTTCAAACTCTTGTGTCTGTGCTTCTTTGCTTCAACATGATTGATTCTGCTAGACTCTGCTTGACACATTGAACTTTGTCAACATGTGATGTCTGTTTAATCAGAAGTTTCGATTATGATCTTTTGAACTGCAGCAACAGCAGCGTTTTGTCTTCAGTGGGGTGTGATTGATTGACAGACTTCAGTCATTCTTACCCCATCTGGTTTGCCATCGGAGGCTGTGACCGTTAGCGTGTAGTGATCCGTGATTTCTCTGTCCAGATTCTTCGCCAGCAACAACAGCCCAGACCTGAAAGCAAAGATTATGTTGAAAACCGGAGGACAAGCACGAGTGGAACAAGGTTCAAATTCACACCATGTGCTAAGAAAACAAAACTGGAAAATGTCCTGTGTGCAACAGGCCACAGCCAAAGTCCAGACAAAGTGAATCATTTTCGGCCAAAATTAATTCAACAAATATAGGCTGGATGGAATGATGTGCTGCTAAATGACATGGCCAGCCAATATGTTCATTCCTTGCAAGACTTGTGACACTGTGAAAGGCTAAGGATATTTTACGTGTGCCTGAGGATGATTAGGACTGAATTAATTGTCAGGCGACCGCAGCCGTGAGTGAAACATTGTGCCCCATTCAAATGAGTTCTAGCACACAGTGCATTTGTTCACACAATTACCTTTGCATGGCAATGCAAGTTTAATTTGAAAGTTGGGGGATGTTTGGTGGCCGGGTTACTTTGAGTATGCCACATAAATAAAAAATAAATAAATAAATACACACATACATGCACACTTTCTAGTAAGTGTTATGGCATTTATGGCTCTGACAGAGGTTATTAGTGCATTAAATTAAATGACATGGTTGGGAAGTGGACATAATTTTACTATGCTAAAAAATAAATAAATAAATAAACAAATGTTTAAAAAAATAAATTTTGTCCAGAAACAAAATTATCCAATTATCCATTTTATCAATTTTATTGTATTGCAATTTCAATCTAAACGTGGAAATGGTCTTGTGGTGTGACTTTCCTCATCATGAACTATTACAGAGGGATTTTTTTTAAGTAACAATTTTATAACCAATTACTGAATCCTGTGGAGGGACTAAGGAATTAATTTAAAATTGGACAATATCTCATGTATCTTGTTAATCAAAACCCCAATGGGAAGTACAAAAATACATTTGTAGTCCTTATTGCAGTGATACCTCCACATTTAATAAGCATGAAAGGGTAATGCTTCAGGGTGGTTCATCTAACTAGGATCTTATGGGCCAGTGTAAAAACACCTGATGATCAAAGCATGAAGACACTTTCTCTGCACAGTTGTGTGTATGTGTGTGTTTTTAATAAAACTTGCCTGGCATCCATGTTTTTGAGTTCTGGAGTAAGATGTTACAGCATTAAAGGGATAGTTCACTCTAAAATGACAAGACTATTGTATACCCGCAGAACACGGAATATATGGTAGGTGTCGCACAGGATCATTCTGATCACTTGACACTTTTGCATCTTTTTTTAAAAAGCTTGATGCTGGTCGATATTAACTGTCATTATATGGATGAGCGCAAGAGGGAACATAAAAAAAAAAAAATTCATTTTGTGGTTCATAAAAGAAAGAAGGGCATACATCATTAGAACAACACCAGGGGTCGGTTGCATAAATTACTAAGACTGGTTCTTCAAGTTTTCTTTCTTTCTTTCTTTCTTTCTTTCTTTCTTTCTTTCTTTCTTTCTTTCTTTCTTTCTTTCTTTCTTTCTTTCTTTCTTTCTTTCTTTCTTTCTTTCTTTCTTTCTTTCTTTCTTTCTTTCTTTCTTTAAGACTGTTCATATCTTTCAGTCAGTTATATAAAAATGTAGATTGGTTTAATTAGATACTGAAAAGTAAGACTGATTCCTCCTAACTACCTGCTAGTTGGTCATACAAGTTCTTAATGGCAATGTTTGCCCCAGGGGGAGGTAATTATGACTTAATTTTCATTTTTAGGGTGTTTTTACATTTTATAGAATTGTCCGCTGTGGATCAGATGCATAGAGTATGAGGTATATACTGTATAAATATAGTAGATTTACATACTGTATGCAAATTAAAATTAAGACCTCAAGAATAGCAGTTTTTTATTTTATTTTGTTTTCATTTATACCTTTATATGGGTCATTATGTGCAAAGATATTGTGTCCCCCTGTATTGAATGGTTGAGGCATCGCAAGACATGTTACAGTCACATGATATAATTGTATTACTTTTATACTTAAAGCTGCAGTCCATAAGTTTTGCCTCTTTGTCGCCATCTCTGTTTGAAACCTGCAATTGCAGTTATTTTCAGATTATCACCTTTACGTAGGCTGTGCATCTGCACAGCTCCTCAGCGTGGATGAATCTAATGCTTTAAGGAGAATGTGTGGCTGTCAAATGTGATCTGAACAAGTACATAACAAATCTGTCACTTTTGTTCTGACCAACTGAGAAAATAAAGCATTACAATAAATTGCGCTGCCAATGGTGGTTAAATCTAACGATTGCTTAGCTTGGATCATGTCAAACCATGCAAATTATTATCATTGTTATACTTTGATTGTTAATGTTAACAACATCAGCATTGCGTGACTATGTGTATTTAGTGTGTATTAGCGTTATTTCAAATCCTGTAGCTACTCCGCAGTCTGGAGTCTTTTGCTTTTACCTATGTGTGAATCTCTAGTTGTCACTGATGATTGTCATTTGGACCTTTCTGGATTACAATCAACCATCAAAATGATAAATTTAATTGTTCTAGCTGCTGTGAGAAAAGGCTATAAATGATCTGCCATCCTCACATGTGATTCAGCCTACTAGTTGGGTCTCCTTCTTTATGTAAACAGACGTGACGTAATGATGGAAAGACGAAAGGATGCATACTCGATTTTCCTGTGGAAACCCACCAGTACAACCCAAATTATACAACATCATTATAAGTAGGGATGTCCCGATCACGTTTTTTTTTGCCCTCGAGTCCAAGTCCGAATCATTTGATTTTGTGTATCTACTGATACCGAGTCCCGATCCGATATTTCTATAATACATGAAAAAGAATAAAGAATAGCGAAAAAACAGATCCAGGATCCAGGAACAGTGCTTTTCAGCTTTTTCGGGTATCTAACAGTCGTTTTCACGTAGAGAAAATGGATAATCAAATATTAAATATCACTGCATATCATCTTTACTGTATAAAATAAATATTAATCATTATTGAAGTTACAAAAACTATTCAGTCAAGAGCAGTGAGTGTTCCCTTTCAGTCGGTCACGTTCGACGTACGTCAGTAGTGACCGACGAATTGGGATATCGCTTAGAGAGCCCTATCATCTTCGTGTAAACTAAAACAAGCCAATGGAATTGGCGTGCGATATTTGCATAATGCGCACCGCCCCCGTCAGGTGTATATAAATAGGAAGCAGATGCAATCGCACTCTGTCTTTCGCTTCGGAGCCATTCACTGGTGTCCTATTTAGAAGACTCCTTTCTTCGTGTGTTTTTTCTACTAAAACACTGCCTCAGAAGAGGATCTGCAGCGAGCTTCGGTGCTGGTGAAGAGGGCACGTGCAGCGAGGTCGCGAGTGTCTGAGGAGCCGAGCTATAAGCTCTAAACTGCTGTTTTCACAGCAACACAAAGAGTGTGTGTGAGGTAGCGATTTGGGCCGGTTCCTCGGTGTGTCAGGGAGTGGTGTACCTGACACATCGCGTCGCTCCCTGGGTGCTTCAGCACGAGTGAGTTGACTTCCCCTTCTAAAAGAGCTTTACAGACGAACCCTGACAGTATGTCATTTCGTCTGTGCGTTACTGGGTGCGGTCGTTCCCTGGTCCCTGCTGATGGGCACAATCGCTGCATCTCGTGTTTGGGCGTTCAGCACGCTGAAGCAGCGTTTGTGGATGGTTCATGTTCCCATTGCGGGAACATGACCATCGCGGTGCTGAGGTCGAGGCTCTCCTTCCTGAAGTCTCAGGAAGCGGGAGTCCCCTCTCCTATGCCGCGTACGACCGTTTTTTCCGGCCCCGGGAACCGGAATGACGGTACGGCGCTGTATAGGGAGGGCGACCTGAGGATAACGGTCAGGGCTCCCCCGTCGAGCGGAAACGCTCCGCGGGCCCCTGCCCCCTCATCAGCACCGCAACCCATCCTGCCGCCGTTGGTTTCCGCTGGGCCCTCTTCGGACTGTCCAGCCGTTACCTTTGGAGCGCCGGCGGAGGATCAGATGTCGATCGCTGCGTCGGAAGGCGAGTTTGAGTGTTCGGGGGAGGAAGATCCGGACGCGCTGCCGTCCCGGAGGGCGTTGCCCGAATCGGATCCCGAACTCTCGGCTGTGCTCTCCCGGGCCGCCTTGTGTGTCGGGCTCGAGTGGAACCCTCCACCCTGTCCCGGCCCATCGCGGCTGGATGATTGGTACTTGGGGGGGGGTCGCGCTGGTCAGCCCCAGCATCCCGCCCCAATGCCTTTCTTCCCGGAGGTGCACGACGAGGTGACCAGGTCTTGGCAGACACCGTATAGTGTTCGTTCGAGGCCTGGCCCCCCGTCCGCCTTCACCTCCCTGGACGGCGGGGCAGCCAGGGGGTACGCAAGGATCCCGCCAGTCGAGTGGTCTGTTGCGATGCAACTGTGTCCAACGGCCGCTGGCTGGCGTGGTGAGCCGCGTCTCCCGTCCCGGGCCTGTAAATTCTCAGCCGGTCTGACTGAGAAAGCTTACAGTTCCTGTGGGCAGGCTGCCTCTGCCCTGCATGCGATGGCGCTTTTGCAGGTCTACCAGGCAAAAGCGCTGTCAAAAATGCCCCAGGAAGGTCCTGACCAACAGCTGCTGGGGGAGCTGCGCGCTGCCACCGAGCTCGCCCTCCGGGCGACGAAGGTGACAGCACGCACTGTTGGTCATGCGATGTCTACCTTGGTAGTCCAGCAAAGCCATCTCTGGCTGACCCTGGCGGACATGCGGGATGCCGATAAGCAGAGGTTCCTAAATTCCCCCGTGTCCCCGGTCGGCCTATTCGGCGACGCGGTGGAGAGCTTCGCCCATCAGTTCTCCGCTGCACAGAAGCAGGCTGAGGCTATCAGTCACGTCATGCCACGGCGGTCCGCTGCTGCCTCCACCCAGCCGCCCGTGGCTCAGCCTCAGCCCGCTCGTCGCCGAGGGCGCCCGCCTGCATCGTCCTCCGCCCCAGCTAAGACGGCAAAGCAGCAGCCTACACCAGCCAGACAGCAGGGTGGCGTGGAGGGGAAGGATCTTGCTCTTCGGGAGAGTTTTCCACCATCTCTCCCACCCCCGGAGGAGGGCCGGGGGGAATTTGTGTTTGTCTGTCCACCGCCGCTGGCTCTCCGGAGTACAGCGCTACCCATTTTTTCACAAAAAGAGCAGTTTCCTCAAACTCCAGGTCACAACAAGGGGTGTCTGTCAGTGTGCCAGGCTCCGCCTCGCCGCTGACAGCTCCCTCCCCATTCGCCAGCAGGTGGCAGTGTGATGGTACAGACCGCGTCCCGTGCGCTGTCTCCCATGCACACTGCTGCCTCGCAGAGTCTGACCCCACTCCGGGCCGCCCCCAAGCCGTCCGGGTCGGGTCCCTCTCTGCCTTGCTGCCCCACCCCCGGTGCGTCTGTGGTGCCTTTGGTCCTGCTGGCTCAGTGTCTGGAAGCGTGGCTCCCCAGCCTGTCCAGTTGGCTCATTCGTACTATCAGACTCGGCTATGCGATTCAGTTCGCCCGGCGTCCCCCGGTCTTCAGGGCTGTCCACTTCACTCCGGTGTCGTTGGACAGTGCTCCTGTTCTCCGGGTGGAGATTGCTGTCCTCCTGGCGAAGGGTACAATCAAGCCGGTCCCTCCAGCCGATATGAAGGCGGGGTTTTACAGCCCCTACTTCATTGTACCGTAAAAGGGCGGTGGGCTACGGCCAATCCTGGACCGTCCCCAGGATTGGTTTGCAGCAATAGACCTGAAGGACGCGTACTTTCATGTCTTGATTCTGCCTCGACACAGACCCTTCCTAGGTCGGTCTGCGTTCGAGGGTCGGGCATGCCAGTATAAAGTCCTACCCGACATGGTTGTAGCTCCCAGCCTTTAGGTCTTCAGGTCAACTGGGACAAGAGCAAACTCACCCCCGGGTAGAGGATCTCTTGTCTCGGTCTCGAGCTAGACTCGGTCGCACGGACTGCGCGTCTCACCGAGGTGCGCGTCCAGTCGGTGTTGAACTGCCTGAGCTCGCTCAAGTGCAGGACAACGGCTCCACTGAAAGATTTTCAGAGGCTCCTGGGGCATATGGCATCTGCAGCCGCGGTAACGCCGCTCGGATTGCTTCATATGAGACGCTTCAACACTGGCTCCGCGGCCGGGTCCCGAGATGGGCGTGGCAGTGCGGCACGCTCCGTGTCCCCGTGACACCGAGCTGCCGTCGCACCCTCGTCCGGTGGTTGGACCCTTCGTTCCTGTGGGCCGGAGTACCCCTCGAACGAGTGTCCAGGCACGCTGTGGTCTCCACAGATGTCTCTGCCACGGGATGGGGGGGCCACGTACAACGGGCATGCAGTGACAGGTCTTTGGACGGGGCCTCAGCTGCATTGGCATACCAATTGCCTCGAGTTGCTAGCGGTTCGTCTTGCGCTGGCCCGCTTCAAGGAGCTGTTGTCAGGCAAGCACGTTCTAGTCCGCTCACTAAGCACTGCGGCCGTTGCGTACACCTACCGTCAACTAATGTCTCTTAAAAGGTTCTTCTGGTTGCATTGGCTTCCCTGAAGAGGGTAGGGGATCTGCATGCATTTTCGGTCGACGAAACGTGCCTAGAATTCGGGCCCGGTGATTCTCACGTCATCCTGAGACCCCGGCCTGGATACGTGCCCAAGGTTCCTACCACTCCCTTCAGAGATCAGGTAGTGAACCTGCAAGCGCTGCCCTCGGAGGAGGCAGACCCAGCCCTAGCTTTGCTCTGTCCCGTCCGCGCTCTGCGCGTTTACGTGGACAGAACACGAAGCTTCAGGACCTCAGATCAGCTCTTCATCTGTTACGGAGGCCAGCAGAAGGGAAAGGCTGTCTCCAAGCAGAGGATGGCCCACTGGATAGTGGATGCCATCGCCTTGGCGTACGAATCCCAGGGCGTGCCTTGCCCACTCGGGTTGAGAGCCCACTCCACCAGAGGGGTGGCCTCTTCCTGGGCGCTGGCTCATGGCGCCTCGCTGACAGATATCTGTAGAGCTGCGGGCTGGGCGACACCTAACACGTTCGCTAGGTTTTATAGCCTACGTGTAGAGCCGGTATCCTCGCGTGTACTCGCATCCACTAGTCGGTAGACGTGTTGTACCCGCTCTAAGTGTCGGCTTGCAATGCCATTCCCGCCACTGGCCGGATACGTGCATACTTTCACTCCAGTCGTGCTCCCCGCTTGGCGAACCCTGTCGAGTTCCTCCGCCTCCCCCTTCGGCTCGGACATTGCGGAGTGTCTGATGCCAGGCCTACATCCGTCGCTGACGCTGTCTGTTGGCTGGGGCCCATGTCGTGACCCCTCTACGAGAGCGGTCCCATATGTGTATTTTCCACGGTTTAAAACTCCCTACGGGCCGAGTCTGTGTCTTTCCCTTAGCAGAGCCAGCTCTGCTGTCACCTGTCAGATGAGTCTCCCCCTACCAGGTGGAGCCATCCCAGGGACTCCATATGCGTACTGCCCCCCGGGCCAGTCCATGTGTGTATTCCCACGTAAACTCCTCCCCCATTGGGTAGGTAGTAGTCTCCGCAGCGTCCCTTACGGGTTCGCTTCCCCAGTATGTCTAGTTTACTTATTGGGTAGTGGTTAGACAACAGTAGACTCTCTCGGTGTAAGCTCGCCCCCTTCACCGCCAGCCGGTGCTATGGGCAGCTGAGCTTGCGCTGGGCACTGGAAGGGGTTTCGTAACTGTGGCACTTTAGTTGGGATCCCAATTCGTCGGTCACTACTGACGTACGTCGAACGTGACCGACTGAAAGGGAACGTCTCGGTTACGTATGTAACCCTCGTTCCCTGAAGGAGGGAACGGAGACGTACGTCCCGTCGCCACAGTTTCTGTACCCTCGCTGTAGCGCGGACACCAGTTGTCTCCTCAGCGAAAAACAGAGTGCGATTGCATCTGCTTCCTATTTATATACACCTGACGGGGGCGGTGCGCATTATGCAAATATCGCACGCCAATTCCATTGGCTTGTTTTAGTTTACACGAAGATGATAGGGCTCTCTAAGCGATATCCCAATTCGTCGGTCACTACTGACGTACGTCTCCGTTCCCTCCTTCAGGGAACGAGGGTTACATACGTAACCGAGACGATTTCTTTGTTATTTGTTGTTTGATTTAACATTAAAAACAGGCAGCAGGAATAGCTTTTTTCCCTATTAGACCTGCACGATCCAGTACATATACTGTTACACATGCGCTGTCTTTCTCGACTTATATACGTTCACTTAAGACATAACCGACTATGTTTGCTAGGATACTCGCTAGGACGGGCATGTTGACATAATTTTTGTATGAATTTGTCCACCGAAGCGCAAGACTTGAAAGAGAACTCAGTATTTGCGCGCTGACTGGAATAAGCGTGTGCGCGCTTCGGATGAGCGCACACAAATCTTCTCGCAACGCGTGCGAGTTCTCTTTCGCGTCTTGTTCTTGAAGGTCTAAATCAGCAAGGCTTAAATGAGTTTAGTTTAAACACAGACGGCAACGTGTGCTGTTCAGGTCTCACCTGCGCTCGCGCGCTATCAACACCCGGGTGATGACGGCGTAAATGACTGGACATTACAGCAGACGGCACTCGCAGTTAACAGTTTACAAAGAGTGACTGTTTTGTCCACGCTTTCTGATTATCGTTGATGTAACGTTTTGCGCATCCATCGACTGAAACATACATTATTTGAACTCTGCCTGTTTTCCACGTTGCTATTTTAAACAAACCATATTATCCAATAGATGCGTCGTCATTCGAGATGGACCGCGGTGCAAGTGTGTACCGAACCGTAAGTGGAGAACCGTACGGTTCGATTTTTTACTGAGATTTTTTACTGTTGCACCCCTAATACATATATATCCGAGTCCTGATCGGGAGGTAACGTCCGATTCCGATCGAGTCTGAAATCG
The DNA here is from genome assembly GCF_024489055.1 of Chanodichthys erythropterus. Lineage (NCBI taxonomy): Eukaryota > Metazoa > Chordata > Actinopteri > Cypriniformes > Xenocyprididae > Chanodichthys > Chanodichthys erythropterus. Next base: position 28,396,998 of record NC_090239.1, read on the forward strand.
CGAGATCGGGCCCGATTTCCGATCACGTGATCGGATCTGGACATCCCTAATTATAAGCTTACTGTTGTGAATCATTTGATATATAACAGCTGCCCTGTTTGATAGAAAAAGTACACACATATCTCCAAAATAAAATATTATACAGGCCTAATTTGTGCAGAAAAATGCTGTTACAGTCTAGCAATATTTCAGCACATTGGAATGCCTTCTTAAATGGATTGCGAGTGCTTAGCGAATAAGATGCAGAGCTGGAATACCATGTGCAAAAGTGCCACAATTATTTAGTGAATTTGCCCTTTCATGTTTTATGTTTTATGTTTTTCATGTCTTATGTCCCCTAAAACCCCCAGAGAATTCTTGAAAAGGTTGGACACAACTGCAGACAGTCATGCGTTCTCCAAATGAAATAAATAAATTCAAAGCAGCATCTTTAAGGCTCCAGAGGACCTCATGTATATTCATCATGCATTCACTGCAAGTATCGTCTGCACATGTCTAAGAGCATGCATGCACACTAAATGACACCCCTACTGAACAGCATCAATTGTAATGATAACCAGAGAATACAGAGTTTATTATTGTAATTATAGGCTATACAGCTGCAAAGATAAACCAAACTAGACAAGCTGGATATAAAAAAATACATCTGGGATTTTCTGAATAACTGAAAGTAAAATGTAGGATATTTATATATTGTCACAAGACTTGATACATGATATCGCCTCAGAGTGACCATTTTAAAGTGGTCATAAATCACATTTCTTCTACCTTTTTTTTTTTTTTAATGAAAGAGTTTGTTGTACTATGAAAATATACTGTAACTTTTAGAACTCAAAACGTCCTCCTCAATTGAAACTAAAGAGACTTGTTCTGAAGTTACTTTTGCAGCTCTCTTACGTCAAGCAGAATACATTTGAATAAATGCATAGATTCCTCACAGTCAAGCATCAATAATGACAGAAACTTGCCCCCCCAGTCACGTTGAGGTAAAATAAATATGACATGTCGAACACAATATTCACTATGCAGAAAAATCTGCTAAACATTTTTTTTCTATTCCTGGCTGTGTGTAGCACCTACAACTCTGCATATCCTTTGGAGGAATTCCAATGTTAGAAATTAGTGAATTAAAGGAGAAGTTCACTTTGAATTAAAAATTACCTCAAGCATTACTCACCCTCAAGCCATCCTAGGTGTATTTGACCTTCTTTCTGAAGGAGGTCAAATACACGTCAGATCTCCTTCAGTTAAGCTTTTTTCATAAGTTGAATACGGAAGGCGTAGGACGTAGCATAAGCGGTTTGAACTGCGAGATGCATTACACTGTCTACGTAAGTTGAATGCAGAAGGCAGTCTGGCGGAATACTACATAATAGTGTTGTCAAAAGTACCGATTCATAAGCGGATTCATAAACATCTCCGATTGGCCATTGTGTTGACACGCTCATCGGATATGCCTGTGATTGGCTACAGTGATCAACGCGTGGGAGCATTTGAAAGCACACGGAAGTTTTTGAATTTGAAAGCGTTTTGAAAGTGGGAGAGCGAGCGATTGAAAGCAGGCATCTAACAGTGGACCGATCCGCGATAGACGCCTGCTTTCAAACGATCCCGTGTGTATCTGTGTAAGCGCTTAGTGAAGAGATAAATTGATGACTATTTACAACGTTTTTACAGTGTTGATCATTGAAGCCTATCACAGACATATCGGATGAGCCGTGAAAACAACGGCCAATCAGAGATGTTTAGGAATCCACTCAACAGCGCTCAAAGCATCACATTTTTTTAAATTTCAGTACTGACTAGGTACCGAAGTCAGTACTTTTGACAACACTACTACATAACTTGTTAAATATTGATATTTTTCTTTCACAAATGCATTGCTTCGCTTTATTTACTCCCCGGAGCCGTGTGGAGTACATTTTGCTTTGGATGGATGCACTTTCTTGAGCTTTTGGCCATTATGAAGCTTAGATGTGTCAGGATATTTTAGTAGCTTTCCTTTAATATAACTCTAATTGTGTTCATCTGAAAGAAGAAAGTCATATACACCTAGGATGGCTTGAGGGTGAGTAAAGCTTGGGGAAATTTTCATTTTAAAGTGAATTAATCATTTAAGTTTCATTTTTAAAAATGTCTATGTTCATTTCAGTCATCTTGTCCAGATTCCATTTTTCAGAATTTCTTTAAAGTTGCCAGCCAGCACCAGCATTTTTTTTTTTTAATCATATTCACAAATCTTTCATGGCCCCCAGAATATTTTATTATAAATATGTAAACATGGTGAAACACTGAACTTTGTCAGGCCGCCACGGACACAACCTTCAACAAAAACTTTAGGTCTTCCCAATTTAACGTCGCAAAGGCCTTTAGATTAGACTGACCAAATGTGACCTTGATCTGATTAAAGCTCTAGGAGGAGTTTGTTAAAGTACAACATCTGGAAATGGCAGAAACTGCACAAATTTTGCAGAGAAAACACAAAATATCTCACTTCCTGTTGGGTTTTCAGATTTTGCACCCCAGGGACTTTTTGTAGGTATTGGGCTGTTACATCTATCTAACGAATTTCATACTTGTACGTGAAGCGTAGCGCAAAGGGCGCCTAATTTAAATTTTGTAGGTGGCGCTATCGAGCCATTTTGGTACACCTAATTCTGAAACCCGTATCAAATGTACATTTTCACCGTTCTGACGCGTGTGCAAAGTTCATGAGTTTTCGAGCATGTTTAGGGCCTCAAAAATGTGATTCATTTCGGAGAAGAAGAAGAATTGACCGAGCAATTAAAATACGGTCCTCACACCTAATAAAAAGGCCTAATAAAAAATAATAATAGAAAAGAAAAAAAAATAATAAATTTTAATTTTAAGTGTAAATTTTAAGTATAACATGATCATTTTAAATTACAAAGAAGGCCCCCCCCCCACATCCCCCCCCCCACCCAAGAAATAACTTAACCCCAAAGACACAAAGCTCAAAGATCTAATCTATCATGCATATCTGGTTTGCAAAATGAAATAGGTGAGTTGGCACTTTAGCCTAAGCTAAGTTGAGAATATCTAAAATCCATTTAAAACTCTTACATCCCTTCTGCTCGAAAAAAAATCTATCACAGTCATTTTGAGCTTTCTTGAATAATTCCACTTTTTAAAATTCCATTTTGCTTACTTTATGAAAGGATAACTCCACACTTCCGACCCTATGAAAGTGCTTTATAAACATATACTTTATATTATCATATTCACCCTCTAGCCAGACTTTTCCAGACTCCACAGTTACACAATCCCCTCTAACAGACAGCTCTATCGTAAACTCTGTGGGGAGCAGAAGGCATTGTGGGAAGGATGAGAGGAAGGGAAGGGAAGGGGCTGTAGCTGTGCGAGATAAGCACAGGTAGTTCAAGAAAAAAAAGCCACATTTGTTCTGTTCTTCATCTGCTGCTTATTGAAAGGAGAGCAGCAGTTCATTAGAAGCGGATCCTGGTTGCGATATCTCACTTAAATAACTGGAGAACAGGATCAGAAACTTTGCTCCAGGCTATGATTGAAATGCCCTTTGGTACCCTGCACACTACGGAGTATAACATGCTTTACTAAATGCATTACTAAAGAAAGAGAGTGTGAGATATCAGCCACTATCCTTACCTAATGTTGTTTACTCGTTTTACGGAGTGCTAAATCAAATAAAATGCATCTCAGGATTTGCTCTAAAAAACATTTAAGTGCTGTCTGTCCTTCACTGCAAGCAAAAGCTGAAATGTCTTAAGCTGCTATTTGAAATGGAGGAATTAATATTTTTTTATCAGTTCTTATTAATTATGCATCATGTTTGTGTCAGAATGTAATCTGCATCCAGTGCATGTCAGGATGTGGCTAACAAAAATACACAAATATTTCACAGAGAATACGCTTTTGTTTCTCTGCATTTTTCTGTGTGAGTGCAACACAAAATAAAGACGCGAGTGCGTGTATCACAATTAAGACATCCTTTTTTTGCTTATTCAAAGCCAAAAGAATGGTGGATTTTGGCAGAGCAGCCTTTTTCCGGCCTTTCAATGGCAGCTTACGTTTGGGAGACTTCAAAGACGTTGTTTGGATCTCCTCTCAGGATGGTATATGTAATGGGATCTCTTTCACGGTCGGCTGCCTGCAAATGACAGAAAGCACTTTCGTGTTACACTAATTCAATTATGCTCAGAAAGACTCCGTAATTTGTCATCAGGAAACCTCTGACAGCAAAACACAAAATATACACTGTATTTGGGCATATATATAAAATAAAACATATGTCCATATAAGTCAGATGCCCAAATACTCAATATGATTTGTGTTTTGCTGTCAATTATATAGATCAATTCATCCCCACTCCCTTTCCACTATCTGTCAAAATGTTTGGAATCATTCATATTTTTAATGTTTTAAAAGACTTTCTTATGCTCACAAAGGCTGCAATTACTTGATAAAAATAATAGTAATTAGAAAAAAAGCAGCAAAAAGGAAATACTGTGAAACATTATTACAATTTAAAAGAATTGTTTTCTATTTGATTATACTTTATAATGTAATGTATTCCTGGGATGCAAAGCTGGATTTTCAGCATCTTTACTCCAAACTTTAGTGTCACATGATCCTTCAGAAACCATTCTAATATGATGATTTGCTGCTTAAGAAACATTTCTTCTTCTTCTTCTTCTTCTTCTTCTTCTTCTTTTTTTAATAAATACTTTTCTGCAAGGACACATTACACTGAACAAAAGTGTCAATCTAGACAATTATAATGTTACAAAAGATTTATATTTCAAATAAATGCTGTTCTTTTGAACTTTCTATTCAACAAAAAATGTATCACAAAAATATTCAGCAAAAAAAAAACAAAAAAAAAAACACCAATGATAATAATATGACAGATTAGCAGCAAATCAGCAATGATTTCTGAATGATCATGTGACAATGAAGTGCTGAACATTCAGCTTCTGAAAACAGAAAACCAATATTTTAAATTGTAATAATATTTCACAATATTACTGTTTTAGTTGTATTTTTAATCAATTAAATGCAGCCTTGATGTGCATAAGAGACTTTTCAAAAACATAAAAAAAAAAACAAAAAAAAAAAAACACTATTATTCCAACCTTTTGATGGACAGTGTATAATTTTATATGTGCATATGTTTACAATATTAAAGGCACAGTATGTAACTTTTAGCCACTAGAGGTCGCCTATTCAAAACAAAGGCGTAGCTTGATGACGCCGAGTTTGAGTGCAGAATCATGGGAGATGTCATCTTCACCTCACAGCCATTGGAAAAGAATCAGGATGGGAGATTATTAACATTATTGTAGTATGAAGCAGAGCAGGACCGAGTGCTGTGGGAGCAGAACGAGGCCACTGGAGTGACTGCTAATGAGAGACGAGACACACAGCTTGAGAGCAGAGGGACTTTTATTATGCCACAGTCGCCGATTCCACATCCTCTGATGAAGCATATGTGAGGTAAAGCAGTGTTGTTTTATCATATTACATACATTTGAGTGTGTTAAAACTATGTTATAACGATACTCTGTGTCTAAAAGTAAAGCTACATCTGATTTTGCTATGTTAGCCACTGACAAAATAGTATTTTTCTCTGAGGCATTAACGAGATTAAAAAAATAAGACTAAATGTGTTGTGCTATATAACAATGGTTAGTTTTCTGTCTATAAATGTATTCAAACATTTGTTCCCTTGTCTAATAAAACATATTATATATTAAAGCATCTTTGTTGTAGGGCTGCACCACGATTATAAACGATAATCGTTTGCAAAATAAAAGTGTTACGTAATATATGAGTGTGTTCTGTGTATAATAATTATGTATATATAAGTACATGCACATACATGTATACATATATATATATATATATGTATATATTTCTTAAATTTATACATGTATGTGCATGTATTTATATATACATAATTATTATACACAGAACACACACATATATTACGTAACACAGACTTTTATTTTGCAAACGATTAATCACGATTAATCATTGTGCAGCCCTACTTTGGTGTTTCCATGGTTTCTACAAAATAAAACTGGAAATCGAGGGAAACACAGGTATGACGTCACTGATAGGCGACAAGTCAAGACATCATCAGTACACAAGTCAACAAAATATATAACACTGTTCTAGTGGTTTTTGTATATTTTAATCCAAAAAGCTTACATATTGTGCCTTTAATAATATCCAATATATTTTTGTTTAAACACCGATATCCTAATGATAGTAGGTTAATCACTAATGGAGTTGATGGGTAAGTCACCTGTATGTTAAGCAGTGTGGCTCCAGTCCTCATGGCCTCATTGATCTCCAGGCTGTATATGAGCTGAGGGAAACGGGGAGGGCTCTGGTTGTTGGGGGGCAGCACTTCGATATACACTGTAGTGATGGAACTTCTGAAGAAACAAAAAAGGAACACAGTTTATATTTCTTTATTTGACAAATGTATTAACTGTCTCACTCAAGGGTATGACCTGATATCCTCCAGCTACCAACAATGCCACACCAGCCACAAAACAATCAGGAATGGAGTATAATTTCCTGGAAATACCATGGCTGTGTTCCAAAATATAGTGATCTGATTAAATAGGCAACATTAAATAGGCACCACAGGCACTTCTGATGCAGAAATTGTGTAAAAAAATAGAGATTCTATAATCATGCTACCTTCTAAGATACCATATTTTGGCCCAACTGTAAGACAGAGCCTCATATATCCTTCACAGAGAAGACAATCTCATAATGCATTGTGATGAGCTGAGACAAGTGGAAAAAAGTTACCTACAAGAGATAAAAGTATAAATAAATACACCCCGAATTTAGGAAAAGTTGGGACGTTTTTTAAATTTGAAGAAAATGAAAACGTCTCGGGTTACTTGTGTAACCCTGGTTCCCTGAATAAGGGAACGAGACGCTACGTCATATGACGTTCCCACAACATCATATGACGTAGCGTTGACAGTTCCCATGAAAGGGAACTAAAAGACTTTCAAATCACATGAGTCAATATTTTATTCACAATAGAACATAGATCAGTGGTTCCCAACCCATGGGCCGCAGCCAACTAGGGAGACTGTCCTCCAAAAAAAACGACCCTATACCATATTACGACCTATATTTACGTGTTGAAGTCGTGCGCCCTCTAGTGGGCGTAAAAATAATGACAGTGTCGTGTTACGTCTGTCGTCATGAAATGACGTATGACATTACCAATCAAAATGCGTGTTCATTTAAATGCAATGTGTGGACTTTTTACACCATTTCTCCTATTTCCATTTACCAAAATTACATTTTAATTAATTACCCCATCCCTAAACCTAACCTTAGTGATTTATAGTGCATTTACACTTTATGATCACATGTGTTACCTGGGATCGAACCCACAATCGCATGCTCACATGATTGCATATTGCTATTGCAATGCTCTACCAGTTGAGCTACGCGAAACCCAAAATCCGACGCGGATAAAAGGGAACAATGCATTAAAATGAAAGCAAATGCTCTTATGGGTCGTATTTCATGAATTAAAATGAAAGTGTCCTGTTGTTGATCGGGGCGCCACTTTAGTAAACGCTCCTATGAGTCGTATTTCAGGGAAGTGACAAACGACCTATATGGTCGTATTGGTTGGAGAACATGTTGCAACTAGGGGGCCTCAGTGATCCTCCAGGTGGGCCGTGAGATAAATTAAAATTAATTTAAATATATTAATATAATTCCTTAATTTAATTATTAATACATTACATTTAATAAATTAAATTAAATTAATTTAAAAAAAAAGTATTTAAAACAAGGCACCACCTCTTTTGTATGTATTCTATGATTGTTTCGGTTCAGCCCAGACTGTTTCTCATCGTGCTGCTGTAACTGACCGGTGGCTCAAAATGCAAACTCTCTCAGTTGGAAAAAGAAAATCTGTGTCGCTAAAAAGGTTTTGATGGATGATGATATTAATGAAGGTAAAGACGATTAAAATGACATACAGGAGTCCGCAATTATTGATGCGCAAACAAACCGTGCATGTGTGCTCTTGACTCACTGATCGTGAACAACGTATTTCTGCATGAACACAGTTCAATATATTCACGTAGTTGTCAAAATTAATGTACTGTGGGTGTTTTATAACGGATGCTCAACGAACAAGTGTGTTTTGGAGAAGTTTTGGAGAAGTATTGACATGTGTTATATGTCAATAATTTTGAATGGATCCACATAGTTAAATTCAGTCCTTTTTTATCTCCCTGTGGTCTTATTTGGTATGGCAGGTTGACTTGTGATTATTTAAGTTACTGTATTACTCAGCAAAGTAAGTACTTTTTAAGTTGTAAAGTATGTTTGCAAAATTAACTAAAGGTTTAAATCTATCTTTAGTTTCTTCTTTAAAGAAATAATAACATGGGGTTGAAAAGTAAGAACACTAAAATACAAATGTTTTTGTGAATTAAAAAAAAAATGGGGTGGAGGTGGGCCGTGCCGTGTTGATTCAGAGGAGGAGAGGATGTTCTCCCAGATGAATCTTTTAAAAAATGTCTTGCTTTTCAGCCATTTGTTGCCCCCGTGCCAACTTTTTTGAGACCTGTAGCAGGCATCAAATTTGAAATGAGCTTATTTAGTGGAAAAAATGTAAAATTTCTCAGTTTAAACATTTGTTATGTTATCTACATTCTATTGTGAATAAAATATTTTCACATGTGATTTGTGAAAAAAACAAAAAATGAATCCCGCACACTATCAACTTGCAAAACAATAAAAAAGACACTTTATTAACAATGTTTCGATCGTAAGATCTTCATCTTCGTAACATCTTCATCTTACGATTGAAACGTTGCTAATAAAGTGTCTTTTTTATTGTTTTGCAAGTTGATAGTGTGCGGGATTCATTTTTTGTTTTTTTTCATATTTTGACTATACCGGTCTTCTTTCCTACGCACCTATCTATCACCTACAGGTGTGCGACGTTAATTATTCATAGTTTTCATTTTATAAAAAAACAAAAACAAAACAACAACAACAAAAAAAACATCCCAACTTTTCTGAAATTCGGGTTGTAGTATAAAAAATAGTAGGCTTTAAAAGTCAACTGCTAATACACCTCTTGAGGCCAGTGGAGTAAGATTTACCTGTGCAGTTCTTTACTAGCTGGTGTCATTACACTCACTCCCCTAAACCTCACTCCCATATGGGTCACGGCACCAATTTTACCCCTTCCAGTTCTACTCACACCGCTCTGAGCAGGATTTGAACTGGCGTTTCTGGCATGTAAGGAGGGTGCATTAACAAGGATGCTAAAGAGTCATTGTTTTCGCTTAGTTTCAGTTTTATAAACTGAAAAAAAACTATTCAAATGCACTTTCTGCAATGATCAGGAGATGTAATCAGATGCTGTCGATTGAGCAAATGCAGCATTTCTAGTATGGGCTCTGATATGGATTTTCTGTCTTTTGACAAAAGAAATCATCATGAAGCTTCCTCACAGATCTGAACACTTTTCTGTAGAGTCTAGCTAACAATAGCAGTCCAATTGCTTAGGTTGTTTTCTGGATGTTTAGTGAAAACCCAACCTGGTATTGCCATTATTTCAGGGCAGTCATCAGTGTGTGTAGAACTGTGGTTGAAGCAAATTGTATTGGGGAGTATTATGTCTGGAAATGATCCAATATGCTGACTCTGATGCCAGTGCTCTCACAAAATTTTAAAATGGGAAAATAAGAGATGAAAATAACTATCTAGTTCTCACAAGCTCAACCGCCATCTGTTCATCACATATAATTGCACACCTCCACACTCAAAAAAAAAATCTATTGACACAGTATTGCATATAATATGTCCATCCATTTGGATTACACATATTTAACATAAAAAAAATTAAGTATGTGATATACATTTGTAATGTATATTTGCCAGTCATACATAAACAAAATGGTTTGTTTGTTGGTAACAATTTACAATAAGGTTTCATTAGTTAATGTTAGTTAATACAAAATTAACTAACAATGAGATATTAATTTGTTATAGTATTTAATAATATTTGTTAATGTTAGTTAATAAAAATGCAACTGTTCATGGTTAGTTCCTGTTAGCTCAGGTCCATTAAATTATATTAACAGATATAACTTTTGATTTTAATTATGTATTAGTAAATGTTAAACTTAACATCAAGTAAGATTATCAAAATGCTTAAGAATTTTTTTTTTTTTTTTTTCATTATTAGTTCATATTAGCTGATGTTAACAAATAGAACTTCATTTTAAAGTGTTACCTTTTTGGTAGTTTATGTTAAAACTATGAAATCCAAAGGGATGGATTGCATTTTATATGCAAATACATAAATATTAAAATAGGCCAAATTTTTTTCTGGAGCATACCTCGATAAAGTGGGTACATAGTTCCAACCAAGTATTGCTCTGTGGAGAAGTACTTCAAACTTATATTTTGTTGATTTGTTGTGCATATTAGAGGCTCTTAAACTAGTTCCCCGAACAACAAAGCAAAACACTGCATTTCCTGAACTTCGCTTGCCCTCTTTCTATTTCTGCTTCATTCCACCGTATTGATCCAGCAGTCAGCAAGAATTACAGAGGGCAAAAGCTGGTATGAATTGGACAAGAGGGGAGGTAGCGGCAATTAGAGTGAAAAGCCCTTAATTTCCGCTCTTCCAAGTGTCAGATGGACAAGAGCAGGGGCCAATATCGGCAGTGTGTTCTCAGAGATATTTCCGAAGCAAAATCTGTCACCATGTGGAATTGTATTGATCTTAAACTGGGCATGTGAGGTTGAGTCTTCTGTTAGAGAGTGAGAGTGACACTCTTTTTCAACCCTCATTGGGTTTTCAGTTGATTTACCTTCTCTGGGATGAAGGTCCGTTGTCTGAGGCCCTAACGGTGAGGGCATAGGAGCGGCCCACGGTCAGGTTGACACCAGGCGTCACGGTGATCACTCCTGTACAGTCATTGATGGTGAAGTGTCCCTGATCCCCAGCCAAGATTTTGTAGCTCACCAACCCGTTGGGACCGTCATCAGCATCCACTGCTGTCAGCTAAAAAAAAAAAATGAATTGGTACCGTTACTTCAGAAAGGACCTGCAACGGTGCTTATTCACGTTCACCACTGTCTAAGCTTCTGAATCATGAAAAATGCCAAGTACGTTTGGGTCATGTTTCCCAGATTTACTAAAAGATTCAGATTTACTCCTTCAGAACATGGCTACACTGGATTGTTGGTGGTTTGTGTGTGTGCGCTAAAGTTCACTCTTTAGAATTGATTGATTGATTGATTTCATTTTTTTTTTTTTTTTATGACAATTAAGCATATTTTCATCTAAATTCTAATTACCATAATGCTAAAAAATATATATTATGATATAAATTGTATTCAAGTATGTATTATTAATACACCAGGATAGCTTATAATTAGTAATAGTATAAAGTAAATATTTTCACACTTAACAGATGTATGCAGATTAAGCAATTTGAATAAATGCATTTTGAAAATAAAATTAAATAGGTGCAAATCATTATGCAAAAAAAAATAATATTTTATCATATATAAGTTGCAGTTAAGAAATTATTAAATATTAGACAGTATTAGAATTACATATATGTGAGAATTACACTAATAATATAACATCAATGTTTCGGAATCACTGATTCTAGAGACAAAAAGATAAGGATTAATTTCAGAACCTTTATAAAGTGACAACTACCAGCATACACTGGAGCAGATAACCTTTTAGATGATATAACTTGCATTGCACAATTTTGACTTCTGGGGTCAATCTTTCAGTATGTCCAGAGCAAATCTGCGCTCTGCTCATGTCCTGATTGCAAAGGGATCAGTTACGCACACATTTTCGGTTAAGACAAAGATTAAACATAGATCTTAGCAATTATTCCAGCAATAAGCCCCTCAATAAGTAGGAACTACAGCTATTAATTCAAATGAGTGGATTAAGGGTGAAAATCATTTTGTCTTGTTTTCCAGGAAAGACATCTAAACTTTACTAATGCAAGATCAACGTAGAAGCAAAATTGAGTAAAATATTAAGATTATGTATTTTTCAGAGACTATATCCATAGTTTATTTTTTTCTGGCTGTATATATAAAGCACAAAATAATATATTTTCTGAAATAAGGCTAAATTCATGATCTTTTTAGAGTAGGGATAGGCAACTTCAGTACTAGAGGGCCACTGTCCTCCATCCCTAATCAAACACACTGAACAATGTCTTCTGGATTGCTAGAAAGATACAGGTAGGTGAGTTTTGATCAGGGTTGGAGCTAAACTCTGCTGGAGGACAGTGACCAAAATTGCCCATCCCTGTTTTAGAGGTTGCTTAGAAGTCTTCCTTGGAAAACCGGACAAATTGCTAATAAAGAAAGTGATTTTATTGCAGTAAAAGAATAACTTATTGATTACCTGTAGGACTGTGTCCCCGGGTTGCATGTCTGTGTAAACATTCACATTGTAGGAGACGTTGGGGAAGGTGGGTGTGTTGTCATTGGCATCAATCACGGTGATATTAACAGTGACTGGAGAGCTCTCCTGAACTCCATCTGAGGCGATCATCTACAGACACAGGCAAGTAATAAAACTGTTGATATCAGACCGTGAGGCAGAGAAAGGCATTGATAAGAACTGCATTTGCTTCTTAATTTCATAATTGCACATTGTGCATAGATGAATTACTGTAAATGAGCCATTTTAGAAAGGGAAAGCTAAAAGCAAAATTTGAAAATGACTGATAACTACATATCAGCAAACAGATACTGTGATACAAAAGGCAGATCCCACATTTTAGGCCTAGCCAAATTATTCAAATGAATGCTCTTGCGTGGAGAGAACAGTCTACTGGCGGTACTCCCAACTTCCTCACTAGCTGTCAACTAGACTATAGGGATATCACAGAGAGGTTGTGGACTGCGCTCTGAGAAGGGTGAAGTGTTTCTGTCAACCTCCAAATGGAATAAAAGAGCTGAAGCTCCAGCACAAAAGGAGGTAGTAAAGTCAAAAAGTATGAATAAAAGACAACACAAATGAAAACATGTTTGATTGGTAGTCAACACTGTTTTTTTTTTTTTTTTTTTGACGGCTGATATCAGTGCCGGTACAAAGCCGAACAACAGAACAGATAGCTACTATTTTTGAAAATAATCATACTGGCTATCTGGACACAGCCACTACGAGTGCCTCCTCTGTCATGTAGCCTTCAAATAAAACAGTTGCCATGCCAACTTGCTACTGTAAACAAAAGCTCACAATGCTTGCCCTGCCTCTTGGGTCATCTGATTGGTCCACTTTTATGCATCTGACGTTGATGAGTGGTGCTGTGTGTAAAAGTTGAAATTCTTTTAACTTGACATGGCGTCTTAAAAACTTGGCGCTCATGTGCGAGACACTGCAAAAGAGTGCAAGTGCGAGTTTACAGAGAAAAACAATGGCAAAGTGCATTGGAATGGAAAAACGTTCTATGTGAACGGCCCCTAAAGCCGGGGACACACCTAACGATTAGCTGAAACATTCTAAGACTGAACTGAACACACATACCGACTGTTTCCTTCGACTGGAGACGATTTATATACTCACACATGGAATTTGAACACCGACTGTAATCGCAGACTGAACACAACCGGCTCTGACTGGACGCGTTTGAGCGCGATCAGTCATAAGTATCAATTTACATTCATAATCGGCCTTACAATCGTTAAGTGTGTGTGTGTTAAGTGTTAACTCTGGCATCAGTTTTCTCGCATTAGTTCGAGCCATAAGGCTGTCATTATGCAAATTGTTTGGCAGAAATTATGATCACCACAGTAAATTTTATTAAGGGTTAGCTTTGAAACACTATTCAAGGATGTAGGACCTCAAAAAAATAAAGTGAAACTACTGTACAATACAATGTTATTTCAGGGAACACTTTCCTACAAATTAACCACATCATGGGTACATCAACATGGCCCTACAGACTCATTTAAACGAGTGAAAACAATGTTTATTGGCTACAAAGACAGGACAAATGAGATACTTGATATTCCACAGCTCTAGCAAACAAAGTTCATCTTGTCGCAGAACAGATAATGGCATCTCTAAGCAGCCATTTGTATGTGACACGATAGCCTAACACGGCACAGTAACATCACCGGCGGGACCCGGACTCTTCTGTTCCCTTAGAAGAGACCAGCTGGTTTTAGTTTTTGAATGAATCAGCACTCGGCAGGAGAGAGGTGGAGTGCAGTGAATGTTAAGTCCCGCAGCCCACGTCCCATGAGCCAACCTCAACGCACGTCTGACTGAGAATCAGCATTCAATCACTGCCCCGTCCGCAATTTAGTTTTCTCATACCATAATTATACACTTCTATAGAAACAGGCACAAAGGTCTTTACAACAGTGAAAGCATTTTGAGAAATGTATAGTGATAAGCCCACCAGATACTTTGCTTTTTACACACTATACGCATCTCAAATCTCAACTGCTGCTGGTTATATTGTCAAAAATGATCACCAAGCAATATATTAAAAGTTGATTAAATAGTGCATGCTATTTTACCTGCATAGATATTATATATAGCAAATCTTGGCTGAAAAAATAATTACAAAATGTAAACTGTATTATCACATATATATATATATATATATATATATATATTTATATATATATATATATATATATATATATATATATATAATACATACAAACTTCATCCATACATGCAATGCAGTATACTCACAAAAGGCGATATATATAGCATATAACATCAGGATTTTCTGTAAAGCTTCTTTAAAACAATGTGTATTGTGAAAAGCTCTATACGAATAAATTTGTCTTGACATGAATTGTTGTTGTACATGAATTGTGGTTGTACACCACAGAATAAAAAAAGAAAAGATAATTGCAACTTTTTATCTCACAATTCTGACTGTTTTTCTCACAACTGCAAGTTTAAATCTCGCAATTCTGATGTTTTTTTTTTTTTAGAATTACATGATATAAAGTTGCAATTGTGAGTTATAAAGTCAGAATTGCGGGATATAAACTCGCAATTCTGACTTTTTTCTTGCAATTGCGAGTTTATATCTCTCAATTCTGACTTTTCTCAGAATTGTGAGATATAAAAAGTTGAGCTAAATGAGCTAACCCCAATTCTTAGCAAAAAAATACTTTTTTTCTCAGATTTGCACATTTATATATCACATTATAAACACACTTGTAAAAAAAAGTGTCAGAATTGCTAAATATAAACTTGCAATTCTGAGAACGCAATTGCGCACTTTATATCATGCAATTCTGAGAAAAAAAGTCCGAATTGCGTGAGGTAAAATCACAATTGTGAAAAAAAAAGTACGAATTTTGAGATTAAAAGTCACAATTAGCTTTTTTTACTTTTTATTCAGTGGTGAAAACAAGCTTCCATAAGAAATAGCAAAAATACTGGACAAGGATGAATCTTTCTTGCACGCATGTGTTGACCGCTTTTGCTCATGCAAGCTATAAAATCGAGTAGACTTTACAGGCTATGTGCTTGTCTCAATAAGTAAAACATGACTTTATTAATACAATTTAATCAATCTACCGTTTTAGTCCAACTGTTACTCCTGATTGGAGGATTCCATAATTATTTAGTTTATACGCAGAGTTACAGTTCAACTAAGTTTAATGGTGCAACACAAATATTTAGCAATGCGTAAGTTGTAACTTAGTGCTCCTTTACATTGTATTTAGGCTAAGTTGTAACCACAGCTACTGCAACGGGCCCCTGGCAGTCAGAGTTCGGCTAAAAAGGAGTATGAGCCGCTCCCCTCAATGTTGTTTGCTGTGAGTCTGTCACAGAGACAGACGTGATTGCTCAGGACACATATTTCAGTGATATCTGTCAGGTAGTGCCTGTGCACTTGACATGTCAGAGTTGTGGGAGTCTTGTGGAAGATAGGCAAGTTTCCATCTGGCATAGGGAATGCAATTATTCGAACCCACTCCTCTCTACCTCATAATTTCCTGCCGCCTCTTCACTGCATCAGTCTAATAAAGAAGCTGAATCTCCTGTAAAACTAATATATATATATATATATATATATATATATATATATATATATATATATATATATATATATATATATATATATATATATATGTGTGGGCAAAAATAACAATGAAGCATAATTTTTCAAAGTGCGACTTAACTTTTAGGCTTAAACTAGTTAATTTAGGAGTTTTGGCATCAACAAAGGGCAAAATAGGAAGCTCTTCCATAGCCAGACCTTCAGAACAAGGGCAGAAGGGTATGGACTTCATAGCAGCATTCATTGGGCAAGGACCACCCCAATAGTACATCTGACTGACATGTAAAGCAACCAATCACAATTAGTTTTGTTCAGTGTCATGTTTAGGGATGTGGGAATCTAAAGTCGATGTTCCTACAATAACAGACAGGCATGTAAAACTCTCAGACACCTTTTGAAAAGTCTGTGCTGTGAACTTCACATACTTTTAAAAATCCAGTGTTTAGTTGATCCTGATAAGCGCTCATTGTTACAGTTGTAAACACAATGGCTTTCTTCTTCCATGAGAGGATTTGGCATTACAGCGGCTTTGTTTCCAGGCAGATCATTAAAGAACGTGATACACACATCTCCCGGAACTCCTGTTGAACTCAACTAATCAGATGATGACTTTGAAACTCCCAAAGTGTTTCCCATTTTGTGCTCCTAATGCGTTAGATGTTCAGCCAACAGTCTGTGGGCCGTACATTGAATGTGTTCAAACTCGGATGCACAAGTGGTTGCTCTGGTGATGAACAACACCTTGATGTGCGGATTTATGTTGGCTAACTTTTATTTGAAGAATTCTGTTTATAATAGGATATTAAGTTTGTACGTATCACTTTTGTCAGGGCTGGGGAGAAGGTAACACCAGCGGCCTGGACCACCTCATCTGGCCTGCCAACAGCATGGGACCGGGAGCTCAAAGTCAACCTGGGGAACTGAAGTTTCCAGAAACTGTTGCATTACATTTCTAATGCCAGATATGGTGCTGGTCTCAGAAGCCTCCAAGCGGATTATCCTCTTTGAACTTACAGTTCCCTTGGGAGGACTGTATCAAGTGGGCCAATGAGAGGAAGAGTACATTGAGCCAAGTACATTGAGCTGGAGCAAGAGAGCCGAATTAACGGCTAGAATGCAAGGTGTGAGCCCATTGAGATGGGATTCAGAGGATTCGCAGCCCAGTCTCTATGCAGGGCCTATAACATGCTGGGTATCAAAGGGGCCAGTAGACGAAGGGCCATTAAGTCGATCACGAAAGCAGCGGAAGTTGCTTTGAGGTGGCTGTGGATCAGGAGAGGAGGGCTGTGGGTGGGGTAATGCTATCTGGGGTGTCCAATCCTGCTCCTGGAGGGACACCAACCTGCAGAGTTTAGCTCCAACCCCAATTAAACACACCTGAAGCAGCTAATCAAGTTCTACTAGACATACTAGAAACTTCCATTCAGGTGTGTTGAGGAAAGTTGGAGCTAAACAGTGGCCCTCCAGGACCAAGTTTGGACACCCCTGGATTGATTCAAATACATGCTGTTTTTTTTTTTGTTGTTGTTTTTTTTTGTTTTTTTTTTAATCTTCTGGTGGGTTTTAGAATAGTTGACTAGTCAGTTGCAAAACTTAAACATTAATGAAATTAGGTGTGGTTCACATCCTTAGTTGAGAGTGCATAATGCAAAAAAATATTGCAACTGGAAATTGATGTTGCCAACTAGACAGTGAAGGGGAAATCGATCATACAATCATGACATCATCTCAGCGAGGTGCTTCAAGAGCTCAGCTTATCACATGTGCAAATTTTGGCATGTCAAACTAGAAAGCTCAGACATCTCAGTTATATCCAGGGTGCCGCATAGGTAGAGTCCTTCATGTCAGTCCCTTCTGCTCTAAAAACATATTCAAGGGCTTCTATCTCCAGTAAATGTAACCTAGGTGCATTGTTGAAAAGCACCATTTACTAAAGTTGAAATTTCATCTGTATATGCCACTAAAAAGGAAAGATAGCAACTATTACTGTCATGAAAATCTGTAAAACAGCTAAATCAGACCATGTGACACTGAAGACTGGCGGCTGAAAATTCAACTTTTTTTTGGGTTCAGTCAGTGCCATACAATTCCAAGCATACACCTGTGTTAATTTACATTGACATTGCCGTAATCCCTCCATTACTGACATTTAAATAAATGCAGGTGTTTTCTTGGAATTGTATGGCACTGATGAACAGCTGAAAACTTGACACTTATTTGCATTATTTTACTTTTTTTCGTAGCCTTGATTGAATATAATTTTGTGTGAGCAATTTTGTGTCCACCAAACTCAGCTACTGAGACTACATGCTATTTTTCAATTGCTTACATCACATATAATGCAACTGCCAGACAACAAAAGTGCCATCTCTATCCAGAACCCCTACACCACATTTATAATGAAAAGTACATAATAAAAACACATTATATATTCTGGCATCATAGAAAAAGCTGCTCAAAATGTTAAGCGTGTATTGACAAATAAGTGTGCCAACATGCACAATTGCAGCAAATGTGTTTCCATTAACCAGGGAGATGCAGTTGTGTATCCTTTGTGTAGGTCATAATAGTATGACCCATACTACCTTAATTTCCCTGGTCCTAAAAATACCATTGTTCTTACTCATTAACAAGCCAACAGGGCTACAATACACTCCACTGTATCAGTGTAATATACGTCAGAGACTAAAATAACCATGGACGTGCTTAGCAGAGTTAATTGAAACCCATTCACCACCTAACAAAAAAATGTAGGGAAAACAGCAACCTCCATGTTACCAAATCGAGATTTACATATATCCATAATACATATTGAAAGATGGTGAAATATGGTGCTTTTGTGTGAATTGAATAGCAGGACCCTGAGAGAATTAGCTGATGGCACCACAGTGGCCTGCATTGTCCAAGTGACCTGATGCAGCATTGTGATATTCAGCATTGTTGGAGGGAAACGAAAAGCAGCAACACTATTAAAAACTTTAGATTTTTTGGCAAAAATGGTTGGGGTGTGTACAATCACGTGTATGTAATGTGTACATCCCATACATTGCTATTTTTTTTTACCATGTAATGTTGCTGCTTGAGCATGAAAAAAGATCAAAAGCAGTGCAACGGGCAAAGTTACAAAGCACAAAGTCACTCCATAGAAAGTAGTTCTTTATATCAGTGTGCACTGTTTCTGAACTATCTGAAACGCTTCAATTGTAATCTTGAGGGGAGGCCTGGTTGAGCTACGTTAGTAGTGTGTTGAAACTCACGGTTAGGTAGGTAGGTAGGTATGTACGATCCCACATGGGAAATGGTAAGTGGCAGGACATTTGACCAAGCAGCTGACCAATCACAACACAGTTGACCAATAACAACACACACTGGTCCAGCCAACAGTCAGAGCATAATTTGCTTTTTAGAAGGAGGGGCTTCATAGAGATAGGAATTAAACAGGGGTGCATTTCCCATAAGCATCATTAGCCAACTGACATCGCAAGTTCTGTCAATACTAACATAGTTCAACGATTTGGTGTTTCCCGAAACCATTGTTCAAACGAACATATACATTGCATCGCAAACTTGTGTGGTTGGAACGATAGCTCTCGAGCTGTGGTTAGAAACATAGTTTCTTGTTTTTATGACATGGTCCTAATAAATCGTTATCTTGAACAAAATAAGCAAGCTGGCAATGTACAATGTAAATCTTTTATTATATCTTTTATTTCGAATATATACAAATGTCATTTACATATTTTAGTTTGACAAGAGATTTTAAGTATAGTTTCTGAAGAGTGCGCATGTGTGTACGTGCTCTAGTAAGAATGAGCCTATGACTGAATCTGGAAATAAAGCAAAACAACTGAGAAAAATGAGAATTAGTCCTCAGATACCATGTCCGCAAATTATAACAAAAAATCTAGTATTAATTCTCAAACGGATTAATTTAAAGAAATTATTACTCCACCACCTGTGTGACATCATTCACCAACATGGCTGAACGACAGGTTTGCGACAGTACGGTTTCGGGAAACAGTTGTGACTAGCTAGTTGATTTGTTCAACAATGCATCGTACTATGGTAGTGAAGCAGCGAGCTAGGTCGTTGTATGGGAAACGCACCCCTGAGTATTACTGACAGACTGGGAAGAGAGGTGCTGCAATAATGTAAAAAAAAAAAAAAAACATGTTTTTTGAACATTCAAGCATGAAAATCTATTCTAGTAGACCAAAAATAAATAAATAAATAAATAAATAAATACATAAATAAAATCAAGACTTTGTATAATGAATAATCAAGACTTTGCATAATAGATCCTATTTAAATTCAAACTTTTGCTGATAATAAATGGTATAAATTGGTATAAATCAGTGTTAATTTCGTTGACGAATAATCATAATTTTCGTCACAACATTTTTTCTCGGACGAAAACGAGACGATGACTAAATAAAAATACGTTTTGAATGACTAAAACTATGATTCAAATCTACTCTAATTTTCATCAACAAATAAAAATGAGATGAAAATGAAAGAGAGGGACGATTTGGGAAGATATCCAGTCAGGACTGCAGTGTGGAAGATGCACACATTTGAAGTGTAACGTGCTTATCTAACCGCGGGAAAAGCGGAGCTGTTGTGTGCTCTACAGGCTCGTGCAGCAGCAGCACTTCAGACTGCTTCGCAATTAATGAATAGTGCACATTTATGTCATGCTACTGCTTATAAGCTAATGTTGATGAATTATGGCAATGTTTACTACACAATGTTTAAATGGTAGTATGTTTTAGATGGTTGTAAGAATGCATATTCTATCACCCTCATGAGCAGCCTGCTACAGTGCAGACTGTAGACATTTCAGAATAAGAGTATTTTGGGATGGTTTATATATATTTTTTTTATTTTTTTTTTATTTTTTATTTTTTTTTTCCCTGGTCATTATTGTTATTTTGTTTACACAATAAACTGTATTTAATTCAATTTATATTTAATTCATAGTAAACTACTGAATCTTCTGTCACAGGAAGGAAAGACTAAGAACATTATTTGACACATTATTCAATATATTTTACAAGTATCAGGGTTATTATAGTTAACTAAACCTAAAACTAAAGAAATCTTAATTACTTGACAAACATTAACTGAAATAAAAAAATAAATATATAAAAATGTAAACTTATTTTATTTCATCTAGTTTCTAAGCTTTAGCTTAACCTGAGGTATTAAAATAACAAACAGAAATAAAAACTTATAGATATTTAAAAGCAAAAACTAAAAGACATAAACACAATGAAAGCAGAAAAACTAAAAATCAAATCTAATACAAATTTTAAACGAAAACTATAATAGTACCTCAATGAAAAAGTGTGTCAATCCCTGAAAAGTACTGAATTTTGCTCTTTCGCGTGTTGTTGCACTTGAACGGTCAAAAACCGTCTGCTTTGGGGAGCAAAGTACAGCTGGGTGAACATAAACAGTTTGGGGAATCAGATGTACCTATATCAGTGTATAGGATCTGTGTATTGTTAGAGAAATGCTTAATGCATTACTATTTAACTAAATTAGATTTTAGTCGACTAAAATCTTATAATCATAAGATCGACTAGTCGACTAAACTAGACTAAAACTAAATGGCATTTTAGTCAAAAGACTATGACTAAAACTAAATCAAAATTTGCTGTCAAAATTAACACTGGTATAAATAAACCTTATGAAAACAAAATGAATACAAATACTACATTTCTAAGAACCTGACAGAACAGTTCCACTTGCAATGAGAATCTATACAATCACCTGACTTACAGTTGATCAGAATTCCTCTAGTGCAGTATGCAGTTTTAAAAATAACCCCAGAGCGAAAAATCGAGTAGTGTGTGGAGAAGCGAGTTTAGACAAAGTCCTTGACATGAAAGCTGCGAGCCCCAGTGACAGAGACAGAGCTAAGCAGGCTTGTCAAGGAAAGGTGGCACAGAGCTCTTACCGTGAAGGCATAACTCGGCTGTTCTTCATGGTCCACGGGCCTCAGCAGTGTCAGGTAGCGTGCTATCCCACTGGGCGTCACTGCAAAGATGCTGTTGTAGTTGTCCAGAGAGATGCGCACCATGGGATCTTTCATCTGCAGTGGAGATAAATCACCTTAAATTCCCGTGTCAGAAGGCAGAAACATCAGAAGATAGAGCAAGCTGGGAATATGGCTACAATTGCTATGAATGGGAAAAAAAAAAAAACACTCATAGCATTAGAGAAACACACTGTATAAGAGAGAACTCAGAAAACAAGTCAAAAGAAAGATAAACAACTCAAAACCTTCTGAAAAAAAAAACTGTAAGAGCCAGGAGAACCAACTTGTGAAGTTTAAGACACTGATATCTGCAATATGAATAATAAGGAAGATACATATCTAAAGAGTTTATACTAGAGCAAAATCCTTTCAAGACTCAGCAAGAGAAGCTAAAAAAGCACTTCCATGCTTGCAAAATTTGCTAAAATCGTGTTGTATGCACACTGAGGTAAAACATAATATTATGTATGATCTACAATATTTCATTAATATCTTTAATTGAAATATTTGCTTTAACAACGATTCTTAGTAAAATTTTGTGTAAATTGTTACCGAAATCATATTAGGAATTATCCATATGAATGCTGGTATTTCATGTGGTGCTCTCATTCCCACCAACCATTATCTAAAAGAGCAGATTGTGGTTTATATCTCCTCAGATTCCTGCCGGACCCTAGAATGCCTGCAGTACTACAATCTATGGAGACTATTAAATCAGCCATTATGCCCTTGCAGTACATACATTTTTCATGGCACACTGTGCATTATGTGATGTGAGTGCAGATGCTGATGCAGACCTCTTAAAAAGACCACAACACACATAATTGTCTGTGAGGTTTAAATGCAAAATATAGAGCAAATATATGTGCCCCCATCAGTGAAATCCCGGCTAAAGTCGTAGAATCTAATTATGAGATTAAGAGCGTCAAATTCGTCATAATGATAAAAATGACGAAAATAGGTAATGTGTGTTTATTGCTGTAAATGATAGATTATACCAAGGGATTCTAGGTACAATTCTATTCGAGAAATTTTTATCATCTTTATCTCATTGATACTGAAATCAATGATTTTATTGTTTTATAATTTTGCACAAAAAACACAGGACGGTTCACTTGTCTCTGGGTTTAATTTTGGCACATAAACACCTGCTGATTCTTGTATCATTCAGTTCAGGAACATCTTTTCTACCATGAGAAAATGCAAACAGACCTTAATATCAAATCATCCGCATGAGTGTTTCCCAAAACGAACTATGGTCGCAAGTTCCGCCGTTACCAATAGAGTTCAATGGGACTTATGACCATAGTTGACTAATGATGCCTTTGGGAAACACACCCCAGGTCAACACCTGTTAAAGGGATAGTTCATCATTGACTTCAGTATGGGAAAAAAAAAAAATATACTATGTAAGTCAATGGTGCCCCAGAACTTTTCTATGTTGAAATAGTTTATCCTGTCATCTGAATGTGCAAAAATAACTATAAGTAAACCATGTATAGGCTGATTCCTTTGAAAAGTGTAAAACTGTAATCAAATATTGCTCAGTTTGTTTGAACATCCTGACCAGCCCGTTAACTGTGCAATGACTATCTGACCAACTCAAGATGGGAATAGTGTTCCGAAAATATATATATAACATATAAATATTTTTGCAATTACATTTAGTGGCGCACAAATCACACACTCCATATTTAACACTGATGTTGTTTGCAATTTCTCATCATGCTCTACATTTTTCAGCCAAATGCAGTCCTCCAAATTTACCAAATTTTTAATGTGATACATTAGATCAACTGCCAGTCCGCCCAAAATTGTAAATGAAAATCAATAAACAAGACGTAGGGCAGTAATCATGCAGAGCATTAAGTAAATTGAACAATACAAAACGACAGCACAGAAAAAATGAGAAAGGGAGAGAAGGCAAACAAGGGCTTTTTCACTTCTCAAATCTCACACTAATTGCATTAATACCTACAGGCACATCACTGGGATTCACCTTTAGATGGGAGACAAAACATATGCTTGACATTAGAGTGTTTTCGAACTTTAAGACTTATGGGATTAAAGAGATAATTCACCTATAAATGAAAATTATGTCGTTGTTTACTCACCCTCATGTCATTTCAAACCTGTGTGACTACTTTCCATATACACCATTAAAAGTCACAAAATACTTCAAGTGAAATCAAACTGGTGTGATGTCATTTCGAACAAAATTTAAGCTCATTAGAGTTGATTTCAGGAGTTCAAAATAGCTAAAGTGAACTATCCAGAAAATTAAACACCTTTGAACTATCATTGGTCAGTGGTGATTATGTAAAGGGTAGGTGTGGCTCTGAGACTCCGCCTTCTTTGATATGATCTTCTCTGGTTAATTTATTTTTTCTTCTCAGATGCAAATAAAAACATGAACACACCAGACAGCTGCTTTACAGTAGAAATTGTAAGCTGTAATTCTAAAGAAAAGTGACATTAAAACTTTTTTCATGTTTAATACTGTAAAGCTGTACACTTTTCAGCAATATATTGTATAACGTGATATATAGAAATAAAGGTGACTTGACTCATAAGAGAAGTAGCAGGGAAAAGAGCAGCATGGACATTCTTCAAAATATCTTTTGTATTCAGCTGATTTAGAATGTCATGAGAGTAAATGATTTTTCATTTTTGAGTGAACTGTCCATTTAAGTTAGTTTGTTCCATATACTTTGCAATCTATAAAGCAGGGATAATTGCAAAGAGAGAACATTAGAGCAGTGTAAGCGCCTCCCCAATAAGTCTCTAAGTGTGAGCCTCTGAGACCGTATCCCTGATGCTGTTTTCAATTTTAATTTGCTTTTCTAAATGCTGCATAGAGCAGGAGCTTTGGTTAACACCAGAGAAACATTTCTACACACACACACACACACATCCCTCAGGACATGTGAAAATGATTGCTGTCTGAGCAGAGAAAGTCCTCACCTCCTCGATGTCGTTATCCAGGGCGATAATGGCGAGGGGGGTGGAGAGATTGGCACTGCTCGAGATAGTTGTGCCCAGCGGAGCAGACTCCGAGATGAATCCATGATAAGTGGCCACCTGGAAGTACGGCGCCTGATTGTTCTCATCAAGCACCTCAATGTGGAGATTAGCGAACGCTGGGAGAGGGTGTCCGTTATCCTGCTCTGCCTAGAGAATAGAATGCCATAAGTTGAAAGATCCTGACTTTAAGATGGGATACTGTGGTGTGAAACCATGGCTTTTTCTTTTTCTTTTTTTTTTTTTTTATGCTGCACATACAAGAAGGGCAATGCGATAAGCCTCTATGGGCATACGAGGGCTTAACACTATCTACAGACTTGCCCCTCTAAATTAAATAAAGACCATGGCTGATTAATTCAGGTCATTCTCAAACTTAATTCTCTCTGAGCCTGGCATGCACCCAAGTGCTCTGAGCATCTGAATATTTAGCGTAGTAACTACTGCTCAAATTCCTACTTCACCAGCAGCACCTATATGAAACTAAAATGAAATTTTAATGTCTGAAAATCCTGAACAGAGGTCTATGGATTAATAGTTCATGCAATGATTTTGGAATTTAAAAACTGCATGGTTTACGGTCTCCATGTAGATATGAAGAAAGTTTTGTACTGTTAAAATTCCACACTTTCTAAAGCAGACTGAATACTAGGGCTTCAAGATTTGCATTTTTTTCTGAAAATCTGAAATAAGGTTGAGCTTGAAAGGATCTTTTGACACAGACGTAAATGTACTATAAAAAAATATCTTGCATGTTTCAGAACTCCAAAACCAGCTTTTAGAACCAAGGTGCCAAAACGACTCGTTTCGGATTTTGTCTCAGTACGACGTTATAGTGCATCTGCAGAAGAAGATCAACAGCTACTTCTACATCATTGCCTCTTTAGCCCTGCTCACTGATGTGTGCATGTAGTAGGAGGTGAGTTAATACAAGAGAGAGGCCCTGTTTACACCTGCATTTTGGTCGATGGGATGGGATCATAAGTGGACGATGCTAAATACAGGTGTAAAGCATTTTGAGCTTGTCCACTTTCGACAACTTCCAGAGGTAGTTGAAAACGCATTTGACTTGATTGCTTTGATAGTGTAAACGCTCATGTGGTCAAATGCATTTGAACAGCCACAAAAGACTGCCTACTCTCTGGCTACTGACCTAACACATAAACATTATGGGAAGTGCGCTATCTAGACGAGATTTAAACTTTTTCAGCTGAAGACCCAAGTTTGGTTTGAAGACAGAAAACGTACCAAGCACAATGTTCTCTCACCATTCCTGATTTCTAACACGCACTCACAGCGTTCGGCGTGGTCTGTCAGAGAAGAAGTGAAAGCTGATGCTCTCCATGTTTTTCAGTCGTTCCCGGGCGAGTTCATATGTAAATTGCGAAAGCTTATTTTGTCCATTAGATTGAAAGATCTGAAAAAACCCCATACATTTACCTGCCCATAGACCCTCCCCTCAAAGAAATCAGGACAGAAAGTGGACAAAAAAGACAAAGACAAAAAGGTGTAAACAGGTATGCATCTCCCTTGTACTCTTGTGATCCGATCGACCAAAAGTATCTTAATACCAGGTGTAAACAGGGCCAGAGAGATGTGAACACAGGAATACTCAAGCAACAAAATGATAGAGATGCTTCTTTTGTAGTGCCAAGTTGTGGAAAAACACAATTGCCTTTCTTGTATTCCTAACATAAGGAAGGAGTAAATGAACTTTATTTTTAACAAAGTTCCAGATCACGCCAGCAAGACACTGTTCTTCTCCGAAATGAATACTTTTTGAGGGCCTAAACATGCTCGGAAACTCATGAAACTTTGCACACGCATCAGAAGTGGTGAAAATTTACGTCTGATACGGGTTTCAGAATTAGGTGTGGCAAAATGGCTCGATAGCGCCACCTACAAAATTTCAATTAAGCGCCCTTCACGCTACGTTTCACGTACAAGTATGAAATTCGGTAGACACGTGTAACAGCCCGATACCTACAAAATGTCCCTGAGAGCAAAATCTGAAAACCCAACAGGAAGTGAGATATTTTGAGTTTTCTCTGCAAATTTTTTGCAGTTTTTGTCATTTCCAGATGTTGTATTTTAACAAACTCCTCCTAGAGGACTGACAAACTTCACATGTTTTATTAGAGCCCTGGCCTGAAGTCATCTACATGCCAATATACATATTGTGGTATATTCAATAGCGCCACCTGTGGGCAACAGGAAATATCTTGTTTTACACTGTGATTAAGTCCCTGTAAAGACTTAAACAGAACAACATCATATTTGGTCAGTCTAATCTTAAGGCTTTAGCAATGTTAAATTGCGAAGATCTTGAGTTTTCGTGTGTCCATAGCGGCCTGACAAATTCTGATGTTTCACTATGAAACAGGAAGCTGTCGTAAGTCAGACAAGCAATGTCCAATCTGACCCAAACTTCACGTTTAATCCTGCCCTGCCCTGAACACATATACATGACAATATTCAGTTATAGTAATAGCGCCACCCACTGGCAACAGGAAGTGACGTGATTAACACTGTGACACTACTAGCAACTTACTAAAATATGCAACTGAGTGTTAAACATGCTAGAAACAATTTAAAATATGCTAGCAACACTTAGCTGTGTGCTAAAGCACATCCTTATCATCATGAAACAGGAAGTTGCTGTAACTCGAGCATACAATGTCAAATCTGCCTCAAAATTCACGTTTGATTAGTGCCCTGGCCTGAAGACATCTACATGATAAAAATGAGTTATAGTCATATCGCCACCAGCTGGTAGCAGGAAGTGTGGGAAATACAAATGACTGACGTTGTCCTCCTATATTTATATACTAAATGCATATTGCCTACCATGCTGTTTCCCTAAAGCCACCAGGTGGCGGTGGCACTGGTGTGAGGGCCCTTTCATCACTGGTTGCAGCTTTAATATTGTGGATTTGTTTTTAAACAAGACCCAGTTTGATCCGACAGTAATGTTGCAACACACAATTGTGAGTAACTGTGTTTTTTACCATGTGTCACTATTGCTGTTACAGATCGTTTACTCACTTTACTTTCACTTTACTGAAAACTATGAACCATGAATATGAAAATGACAGTGCGACAAACGATGGTACATTCATTCATAATTCATTTACACGAATCACCGTAAGTTTCATTTGTTAACTATAACTGTGGTTAACTTCAAGCACTAACTTAAATGTTTAAACTTACTTATGAAACTTATTTGCCATAACCAAGACTTATAAAGCAAATGTAATACGCATAAATGTTTCATATTTGCAAATGTTTCAACTATTTAACTTGTCTTGAAAAAGAATGTTTCTCACAAGTGCACTTGTTAGATGGAACTGCATGACCCTGAAGAACCCTTTACATCAGGGGTCTCAAACTCAAATTGGCTGGGGACCGTTGCTGTGATTGACACCTCATAGGTGGGCCATTTTAACATTCAAGCACAAATTTTCTGAAAATTTACTTTCCTTTGCATTATTTCTCATTTACTTCAAATTTCATTTCTAAAATATTTTTGCCATTCTTAACAAAAAATGTAAACAGCAGTGTATATCATACAGTATTGTGTATATCATACAGTTACATACAGTATTAGTTTTTAACAGTTAGTGCAAATAATTTCCCTTACTTTATTTTAGCTTAAATAACATCAAAATCTTGCACTGAACAACACTGTATTGAGCAAATGCAATCCCTGAATACATTTGTACACTATTCTGTTTCTTGCCAGACACCTGGCAGCCTATGCCGCGGCGAGATGAAAGCATCTCAACTTTTCATGTGACAAGGACAAACCGATGAGCTTCGGCCTTTCCTTAACAACATCGAAAGCTCAGCCAAACAGCTGATCATAGCTTTACAGGGCGGGTTTTTATTTCATAAATGGCCAGCAGTTTGAGACCACTGCTTTACATGCTGAAATGGTTCTTCGTGTTAGAGTTTAGGGTTCTTTTTTTCCTGCCTTTTTGTTTTTCAAATCTGTAACTGCCAAAGCCATATCATTACTAGTTTTCTGGAGCTTAGCCATTCAATTACATAGACTTTCAACACACTCTCAACAGTTAAATGATTTCTCTCTTAAAGTTGCCCTAGATTCAAAAATTGAATTTACCTCGACATAGTTGAATAACAAGAGTTCAGTACATGGAAATTACATACAGTGAGTCTCAAACTCCATTGTTTCCTCCTTCTTATATAAATCTCATTTGTTTAAAAGACCTCCAAAGAACAGGCGAATCTCAACATAACACCGACTGTTACGTAACAGTCGGGATCATTAATATGTATGACCCCAATATTTGCATATGCCAGCCCATGATCCCAACATTATGAAAGGCATTAGACAAGGGCAGAACGTCTGGATCTGTGCACAGCTGAATCAACAGACTAGGTAAGCAAGCAAGGGCAACAGCAAAAAATGGCAGATGGAGCAATAATAACTGACATGATTCATGATAACATGATATTTTTAGTGATATTTTGTTTTTCTAAATGTTTCGTTAGCATGTTGCTAATGTACTGTTAAATGTGGTTAAAGATACCATTATTTCTTACTGTATTCACGGAGACAAGAGCCGTCGCTATTTTCATTTTTAAACACTTGCGGTCTGTATAATTCATAAACACAACTTCATTCTTTATAAATCTCTCCAACAGTGTAGCATTAGCCGTTAGCCATGGAGCATAGCCTCAAACTCATTCAGAATCAAATGTAAACATCAAAATAAACACTGTACGTACACGATTAGACATGCTGCATGACGAACACTTTGTAAAGATCCATTTTAAGGGTTATATTAGCTGTTTGAACTTTTTTTATGTTGTTTAAGGCAAGCGCGAGCTCTTGGGGCGTGGAGCACCAGATTTAAAGGGCCACACACCCTGAATCGGCTCATTTATAATGATGCCCCAAAATAGGCAGTTAAAAAAATTAATGAAAAAACAAAAATATATGGGGTATTTTGAGCTGAAACTTCACAGACACATTCAGGGGACACCTTAGACTTATATCACATCTTTAAAAAAAAAAGTTCTAGGGCACCTTTAAGATGTAGGTGTAAACTGCCTTATTCAAGCAAGACTACAGATGAACTCAGTCCTGATGTAATATGTGACTATCATCACTCCCACATTAAAATATATAGCTATAACCAAATGAGTTACAGCACATATTTTTTAGACAGCAACAATTCAGGTTGAAGGGTAAGATCAGAGTGGCTTATAAAGGTAGTGAGGACAGACTGAGAATCAATAAGACTTGAGAAAATTATAAATATGGATGAATATACAGCATCCAGTGTGATAAACATTTAACTCATCAGAATATGAAGTTTATTGCATCAGCTAGATTACCTCTCATGCTCAAATTGAAACCTCACAGGCATTTTTTATTTTGGAATGCATGAAAATGTGAAATGAAATGATGTATAATATTTTGGTGGTGTGATGTATACTGGCTCACAGCGAGGCATTATTAAAAAGATAATTAAAGCTACAGAAAGAGATTATATTTCTGTCAATAAAGCTAGACTCAGTCTAGTGAAAACCTATGGTTCACCCACAGACTGACTGACAGTCTGATGCATACTGAACAAAAATGTTGCTGAAACACTGAGTTTGATCTAATGCAATAGCATTCATACAATTTTAAGTGTGGCCTAAGTGTTAAAATATTGTTGGGGGCCAGTGTATATCTGACATATTACAGAATTCAACTGAAATCCAACTTTGTGTAAACTGATAGATTCTGGAAATCTTGTAGTGTACGGACTACGTGATTGGATTTTAAGGGGGCTCAGCCTTGCTGCTTTTGCTTTGAAACTGAGATCTTGACTGGCAGGTTGACATGCTGTTGTCACAATAGGACTGATTCTATCTGTGTGGTACTAGAACTGAAATTCCCTAAGGAAAAACTAAGAGTTACTCTGTTGATGATCTTACTCTGATTTGCGGAGGCAAAACTACTGTACCTGGCAGGCTGTGATACTTTGTGAAGTATATCATTCATTTGATCTTGTGTATGACAGCAGTAAATTCATGAATATATATACAACCCAGCTAACATTTCATTTTGGTTGTAGGAATATTAAAAAGTATATAATAAACATTACAGGTTAGAAAAACATGACATTTTCCACTTCAACTTCTCATTTTAATTATTGTTAATAAAATATTATATATTTGTCATTATATGTATTAAAATAATTTGCATATTTAGATTACATTATTTAATTCTTTTTTTTTTTCATGTAGAATTATTTTTATAGTCAAAGTTATTACATTTAGAAAACTTTGGAATCATATGCACAGACCTGTTTACAATAAAATCAGGAAGACAAATAGGGTCAATTTTGATTGTCAACTTTACAAATAGAGAATGATGCATATATTATGCATCTGTGGTTTTCAGCATACTCTACAGTGTGTGGTTTTATTGTTAATGGATTAATTGCACAACTTGCTAGTTTGTACAGCATGGAAAAGGTCTAACAGCCAAATATATTATTCTATAACTGCCAGTGTGAAAGACTACGACCAACTGGCCATCGAGGTTAGTTTGGCTTGAGCAGTCAGGGGAAAAAGTGTTTTCTCATGTATACTCTACTCATTTTGTTCATTCCAAATAAATCCTGCTAAGTGCAGACACTTTTAAATACATTCTAGAAGGTAAAGCGAATCAGAAATGACAACAGAATCTGAACAAAAGAACAAAACCTGAATTCTAAAGGATTACTTTACCCAAAAATACAGTCATCATTTACTCACCTCATGCTGTTTCAAACCTGTAAGACTTTCTTTTGACTGTGGAACACAAAAGGAGTTTAACACTAGCTGTGTTTACATGGACCCTAATAATACAATTGTAATCAGACTAGTTGCACAGTCAGAATAAATAAAGTGACATGTAACCACATCAACTGGGAATGAATTGGCCAAATCCAATTAAAATTTCGCTTGGATTATAAGGGGTGGTTTAAACCTTTTCTAATCCGATCGAGAGAGGACTGAAAACAAAAACTGGAAAGTACTGCATGTGCAATAATGTAGAAATGGCTCAATGACATATGACTCGTGGAATGAGTTGTTGTTGTTAAATAAAGTGTCATAAATGACTGTCGTGTCATTCTAAAATTCTCTGTCCACTCATCGACTGTGAAATGAAGCAGGACAATGTCCCACTAGTCCTTGTTTCGGACTACAGACACCTTGTTATGGCCACGGGAAGAGGCGTGTTTACTGCTTGATAAATATAAGCAGCACGGCATCTCATAATTAGGTCCCAAAATAGATAAATATTAAAGGATTAGATCACTTTCAAATGAAAATTACCCCAAGCTTTACTCAACCTTAAGCCATTCAAGGTGTATGTGACTTTCTTCTTTCTGATAAACACAATCTGAGATATATTAATACATACCCTGATGCATCTAAGCTTTATAATGGCAGTGAGCGGGATCAATGAGTATGAGCTGAAGAAAGTGTCTCCATTAACGTCCATCCATCATAAACATACTCCACACAATGAAATGAAGCGTTGCGTTTGGGTAAAAAAAATATTCATATTTAACCAGCTATGAAGTAAGATATCTAGCTTCCGCCAGATCACCTAACGTATTGAACTTACGAAAAAAAGGAACTGGTGTCGTGTTAGTTAACATTTTTCCATAAGTTGAATAGGGAAGGCAGTCTGGCAGAAGCTAGATATTTTACTTCATAACTTGTTAAATATAGCTATTTTTTTTTTTTTTTTACAAAAATGCATCGCTTCGCCTCAGAAGGCCTTTATTAACCCCCACCGAGCCGTATGGAATATGTTTATGATGGATGGATGTGGATTGAGGCACTTTCTTCAGCTCATACTCATTGATCCGACTCACTTCCATTATAAAGATCGGATGCGTCAGGATATTTATCAATATATGTCAGATTGTGTTCATCAGAAAGAAGAAAGTAATGCACACCTAGCATGGCTTGAGGGTGAGTAAAGTTTGGGGTAATTTTCAATTGAAAGTGAACTAATCCTTTAATATTTATCTATTTTAAGGATACATTTTATTCTATTTTTATTCTATTCTGTTTTTATCTAGGAGAATGGTATGTGTAAACAGCAGGAAACTCTGCATATTTGTTCAGTGTGCACGTATCAAAAAATCAATTCTGATTTGAAGCTTGTGACATATAAACACGCACATCAACCAAGTGTTCATGTGAACACTAAGTTCGGAATTCAAAAATCGGAATACATTTATTTTGATTGAAACAAAAGGTGTCCATGTAAACATGTTCACGTTTTTCACTGAAAGCAGACAGTGGCCAGGGGTCAAGCTCCAAAAAGGATATAAAAGCACCAAATAGACATACAAGAATAATGAAAATGCTTCCTATGACTAGTGCACTATATTCCATGTCTTCTGAAATTGTACAGCAGCTCTATGTGATGAACAGTAAATCTAAAAATCTTCAAACTTAGCATATGAGGTTCGAGCTCCTTTTGTTTTCCACAGCAGAAAGCATAGGGGTTTGAAATGACATGGGAGTGAGTAAATATTGACAGGATTATTAATGTTTTCAATTAGCCTTTAATCTATTCACACTCATGGACCCATAGCGGTATTGCTGAAGGCAGCTAGTCTTGTTCTTCTTGCTCTTTGATCCTGAAAAGAGCAACGAGGTTCAACACCCAGCCTGTTTCATTAACATAAGTCCATGTCCAGTCCATGCTTCTCACTGTGAAAAGGCCGGTGGCATGCACAGCATTCTTCACAGATTATCACCCTGTACCTGCATAGACTATCATTCTAGAGCCTGACGTTCAATTCCTACACTCACGAACACACTTGGCTCAATTCCATTCTTTTTCTCTTGCCTCTTGGATTAGAGCAATTTCTAGTGTGCGGTACAGTTTCATACCCATGTTATATATGTCTTAAAATACTGGAAAAATATTTAAATCATCATTTTTGGATTGGATGGTGCCGTTTGGCCATGTCCAGGGTTCCCACACTTTTTTAACAAAAAAATTCACCACAAATGTCATATGTGAAAACTGAATAAAAAAGTTTTAATCACAATTTTTTTTAGCTTTTTAAATAGTTTAGAGAATATTTAGGAAAAATAATAAAAAATAAATAAATAAATAAATTTATATATATATATATATATATATATATATATATATATATATATGACTTCAAAGTATTTAATTTTCACAGATTTCTCAGCCTTGTTTGATTGTTTTTATGTATTTATTTATTTCCCGATGTTTTCATGTATGTATGTGTATGTATGTATTATATATTTATTTATCTATCCAAAAAGATGAGATATTTTAAATTTCCTGATGTTTGCCATTTAATTTCACTGATTTTCTAGTCATTTATTCGCTTGCTTGCTTGTTCTCTCGATCGCTCACTGTTTGATTGTGTTTTAGTTCGGTTTTCCCTGTTCCCGTTTGTATGTGTTCAAGTTCCTTGTTCATTTCCATAGGGCAAATTCCAAACAGCATTTTTATTCCCCTGAAGTGCACTTGGAGAAGGGGACGCCATTTGTAGGGGTGTTCCAAATTAAAGTGAAAAACTGAATCCCTTTAAGAAGGGCCCTTCCACAAGAACGTTAGCGAAGGGTATATGCGATGGTCACGTAGAGGACGTAATTTTATCATATATGGTCATGTGACCCAGCGAATACTTCTGATTCATTTTAAAGCTAGTTTGAGTTAACTTACAAACAGAGCAATTCAAGTTGTTTTTTCTTGATATATTTCACATGTTGATGAAATGACAAGTTTTAAAGTTGAGAACAGAGAAGAACACTAGTAAGAACAGCTAATCAGCGGATGGTCACCGTGCTGTTTTGTCATGGGAACTTCCCAGGTGAAGATATTTTAAATTTCTTGATATTTTGCATTTAATTTAATCTTATTTTCCAGGCATGTATGTATGCATGTATGTATTTATCCAAAAATATGAGATATTTCACATTTGCTGGTGTTTGACATTTAATTTCACTTCCTTGCTTACTTAACTTTACTTGCTTACATTAGTGACCATTTTGTTGTTGATGTTGTCATTACCTTGATTACCAAGTCGAAATGCTGGTACTGTTCTCTGCTGATGGGTTTCATGAGCTGGAGCTCAGCTGTAGTCCGATTCAAGGAGAAATACTCTGCATATGGTGCAGGTTTCCCTACAAAAACAGAAAAATGGGGGTAAAATGGAGGGATGCATAAGATTAATGACTCTTATTGAAGTGTTTGCCATTAAACATAATAACTCACTGGGTCACCATGACTTTGAAACATAGTGTATTCATTTTCATAGCCATACTTCATATAGAAAAGCAGAATAAAATCATTAATGCACTTCCTCTATAAATAGCCATATTCAATAGTGAGTGCTTTGTTGAGAGTTAAAAGCACAAGGCTGCTGTCAGATTGAGCCAGCATAGCTGTGGCCTACAATAGGTTCTGACATATCCCTGACTGGAGGTCTAACAATTCCGGCAGTGCACTTTAGTTCCTCAGCTCAGGTCGCAAGCAGAGTGGTTTCCCGA
This sequence comes from Chanodichthys erythropterus, assembly GCF_024489055.1. Classification (NCBI taxonomy): domain Eukaryota; kingdom Metazoa; phylum Chordata; class Actinopteri; order Cypriniformes; family Xenocyprididae; genus Chanodichthys; species Chanodichthys erythropterus. Next base: position 28,432,725 of record NC_090239.1, read on the forward strand.
GCCCACTGCTTCGCTTCAAGGTTTCATCTCAAAGCACAGTGGGTGGGCGCACCTTGCCCACGGCATAAACGCATTTGACTCCCGCTGAATTTCCAACTTGCCACTCTGCTCTGCCTTTCCTTGGAAAACCACTGTTTCCTCCACAGTGAGGCCGACTCAATATAGAGTACAGAGAGCCTGACAGAGACCTACCGATGAGAATGGAGTACAGGATTCCCGGGCGATCGGACGGTGGCTGGATGTTTCTGTCTTGATCCACAGCTTGAATGGGAGGAGTCACATTGACAGGGTTTACTCGGCTCTAGAAAAGAGACACAGAGAAGATTAGTGCATTATTTACACTGGGGAAAAAAAAATCTTTCTAAATAAATAGTTTTAAATATTTTTAGAAAATGTTCACTTAGCATTCATGTCGATTTTGAAAAACATTTCAAGAAATTGAAATTTAATGACCCTAACTTAAATGTAATGACCCTAAAGCAAAAAGTAATTAGATACATACAGTATACTTTCCTTATACTTTGAATACATCTTAATCATTATATATATATTGATTTATATATATATATATATATATATATATATATATATATATATATATATATATATATATATATATATATATATAATGATTAAGATGTATTCAAAGTATAAGGAAAGTATACTGTATGTATCTATATATATATATGATTTCGATATTAAAATATAATAAAAAAGTCACTTTAAAACTATGACATTATTTAATTATTTTGTTGGTTGCACCACATGACTTTGTTGATTGTTGATTGACAATAATTTTGAGGAATGCTTCACCAAAACTGCTTCACTGCTTATTATCTATAATAATAATAAGAAGAAGAAGAATAAGAAGAAGAAGAAGAAGAAGAAGAAGAAGAAGAAGAAGGAATTGTTAATAAGAAACAACAATAATAATAATAATAATAATAATAATAATAATAATAATAATAATAATAATAATAAATGATTATGCCAAACTACTTTCGTCCTTTAAATGATTTTTTAAACTTGAACTGATATCATTAACTGTTTTTATCACATGACTTTGACTTCAAAGAATTTTTTTTCAAATATTTTACCCCAAACTGCTTTGCTGCTTTCCAATCAATCAATCAATCAATCAATCAATCAATCAATCAATCAATCAATCAATCAATCAATCAATCAATCAATCAATCAATCAATCAATCAATCAATCAATCAATCAATCAATCAATCAATCAATCAATCAATCAATCAATCAATCAATCAATCAATCAATCATTCAGATTATGACTATCTACTTTCTTAATATTTTATTTTCTTCATTATCTTATCAGGACAGATGACATCTAAGACTTTTCACTTTAAGCCTCCAAAAACTGGATTATATGATCATCATAGAACAGGTGTATTCAACTCTTTGTATTTATGTAATATATTTTGGAATAAATTAATAGCTGTACCATTTGTCATTTTTCCAGTAAAAATAAACATGCATTACAAAAGATACATGTATTTAGACACTTAAGATACAAAGTAATTGGACACTGTGCAATTGGATTTATTTTGACTAGAAAACAAGATTTTGGCATTGTCATGTAACGTCACTGCAACATTTACAATGCACATGCAAATACAGACAAAACAGATGGCAAGGGGAGATCCACGCTACATAAATTTATCAGGCAACAAAGCGACAACACAATGATCACGTGAGAAGCGGCATCAACATTCCTGTCACTTGCTGCAAATGAGCTACAGATGTTTGTCCGCAAAATTCAAGGCCACATTTCCCCTCTCTCGTTTATGAGCTCCGGAGACCCGTCTTCCACGTTTCCTGAGCCTGAGGGATAAGTAAATCTCTCTCTGCCTCTCTCTCTGTCTTAGCCATAATATCACCAGTCAGTAAATATGCTCATCTATAATTCAAGCCGCCTCTGGAAAATGACAGTGTTACAGTGAGTGTCATGGGTGAACCCTGAGACGACCGGGTAAAAATGAAACTGCCAGAAAATAAAAATAAATAAATACAAATAACAAAAAAATCTGCTCTGCAAGTCAGCAAAGAGCAGGGAGAAACTGATCCTGAAGACAGCTGTGCCAAAACTCAGTTCTGAAAAACGACACTTAAAAAGTCCAAGTGCCCAACATAAGCTTGAAGTTGCGATGAAATTGAAGTAACGGCAGATATTTTCTTCTGTATCATGTGATTTGGGCTATTTTTATAAGAATAAAGGATGTTTACATGAGAAATGCTAAGTAGGTGTAGCGATTAGCTAATTCTAAAATGCTACAAACAACATATTTCTGCCTCATCATATGACCAAATTCACATTAGAACACAATCGGAAGTTATTATAACACTCAATGGTGGTTTACAGTGTGTTTCAAGTAAAGGTGTAGTATTATTCTCATAAATTGTCATATGTAGATTGATGCTAACTGTAGCTGCAGTCATGTGAAAAAGAAAGTACACCCTTTTTGAATTCTATGGTCATTATATAAAAAAGCATCCAGTTTTAGCAGGTCTTAAAATTAAGTAAATACAACCTCAGATGAACAACACATGATATTACACAGTGCCATATTTTTTTAACAAAAATAAAGCCAAAATGGAGAAGACGTGTGACAAACTAAGTACATCCTATGATTTAATTGCTTTTAGAACCACATTTAGAAGCAATAACTTGAAGTATTAATGTTCTATATGACTTTATCAGTCTTTCACATTGTTGTGGAAGAATTTTGGCCCACTATTCTTTACAATGTTGTTTCAGTTCATTGAGGTTTTTGCAGGCATTTGTCCTGCCACAGAATTTTAATCTGGTTGAGGTCTGGACTTAGACTGGGCCAGTGCAACACATTGATTCTTTTTTTCCCCAAATATTCTGTTGTAGATTTGCTGGTGTGCTTGGGATCATTGTCCTGTTGCATGATCCAATTTCGCACCTTGGAAAATGGAAGCAGATGAATGCAAGTTTGGCAGGGTTTAACCACACTAAATGATTGTAAAATACCTGCATACATCACCAGAAAGAAGACTGACTTTTGAAAAAAAAAACATATGAGTGGTTTTCAATATTGGACAATAGGACAATAATTTCTCAGTAGCAAGGTGGTACTATCATAAATTTTATACCTTCATGTGGTTTCATTTTTAAATCATGTAGTTTCATTGGCAAATAAATTTTTCAGAAGCAAAGCTATTGATTAAGTAGCAAGGTTAAATAAACATCTTAGGGTTATGCATGTAACCCAGTTCCCTGAGAAGGGAACAAGATGCTGCTTCAGTTGCTAATGCTATGGGGGAGCTGGTGTCTCTCGAGGATAAAAGTGAAAGGCGAAATCCTTCCTACTCCATTCCCAGGTTTTGCACTTGCCCTTTTTGGCACTGATAATTTTAGCCATGCCTGCATGTCTTCCTTCAGACAAATCGAAGTTGATGATGATTTATGCATGCGCACTTTGATAGTCATGCTGACACGGCAGTGAAGTCAGATGACTGCCGTAAGCAATTGCATTGGCATTTGTACACATGCTTCAGACACCGGTGCACACCGATGTCTACATGTTTCCTGCCAATACTTTAGCAATCAACTTGTGTCTCTCATAATTTCCATTGAATGAGTGATGTTTAATTCAAGTATAAATCACTCTTTTAAATCATTTTGTGTCAATTAATGGGTCAAATGACTCAGAAAAATTGTTTGAGTCTGTTGTTTCAGAAGCACTCACACACTAAATCATTTGGAGTGGTTTCTCAGTCTGTAAAATAACAGTAAGAACACTAGATGAAGTGGATATTTATCTAAAATCAATTGAAATGAAACCTGCCAGAGATGAAGAAGGTCTTTATTGAGTTTAACACCTGCACATGCAGCTTATGACTTTTCAATCTAAAGAGTTTTATTGTAAAATAGCAGTACATAAGACTTTATTCCAATGTTGTTTTATTACTTGTATACAATTGCATACAATTAATTACTTATTAATATTTTGAATTAGCAATTTTTTTTTTCTACATTTTTTACATTACATTTTTTACATTTTCATCCCTTTTAATTTTGGATTCAATTTTATTCATTTCATAATGTGCTTTTGTAATTTTGGGTGATGTTCCCCCTTGTTTTATTGTCCACTAGGTAAAAATCTAAATTTGAGATCACTTAGAAATGTAATAGCAAAGACCTTCTCAACAATCCGCATAAATTGCAGAACTGAAAAAAACAAAACAAAAAAACATTACTGATTTAAAATAAAATGAACTGACTTAGAGTGTAATCAGATAGGCTTATATAACCTAACAGGATATAAGCATGAAGCACAATAAATAAAATCCAAATACACCCACAGATCAGAAATGCCAAATGCAAGGAGAGCAATACAATCCCAAAGTTAATTTCTCATTTCAACAGAACCAAACACATTGCCTGGTCTCGGCTATGCTGCATAAAAATGGTAAGTGGACACACAAACATGTATTCCTCCTAGACTTAATAAGCAGCAGTAGAAAATCAGCATGTTTAAGATTTATTTCTCATGGTTGCCCTGTAATTCCCAGCCCCTGCAATTATAATGCCTCTGACAGCAGTAAATCACAAGCTTCTGGGGAATTTGCTTGGTGTGATTACCCATAATACTCTCGCAGTCATCCATTATGCACACAAATGCTGCATTTGTACAGTCCTGGGAGAAAATACACAAGGGAAAATTACTTATTTACAGTAATATATTTGATATTACTTATGCGAGACATCGTAAGCTGAAGTAGCTCACAAGTTGCAGTGTGCTTTGTTTCATGTTAGCTAGAGCAATGTTTGTCCACATAAACATGAATATGTTTGGCTAGCATGCTATTGTTAGCGGTGTATGCTGAGAGATGAGGCAAGCACGGAGATCCACAATTAAAACAGGGTTTATTTACAATTCACGGAACAGAGAACATAACCGCATAAACAAACAAGAGAACAGACCAGGAGTGCAGGGAAAGTGTCCAACTTAAAGGGAGTGCTGACGAGGAACAACAGGTGCAGGGGGTGAGTGTGGGTGGGCACCCTGGAGACCTACAGGCAGGTGGGGGGTGTAGATGGGTGCGGAGGTTTCCAGGGCGGGTCTAGGTCCTCGGGCCGTCATGGCAGGTCTGGAGCTTAGGACGGCCATGGCGGGTCAGAGGCCGTGGGCGGCCATGGCAGGTCTTGAGCCCCACCCACATGTGTGGCGTCCACATGTTTCCCACCCACGGGTCAAAAAATATTTCGGGAGATTTAAGGGGGGGGGGGGGGGTGGAAAGGAGTGAGCTCACCGGCTGGAGCAGCCTCGGCGGAGCATGGGGCATGCTCGGTGGAACTTGGAGCAGGCTCGGCGAGGGTTGGAGCGGGCTCGGCGAGGACTGGAGCGGGGTCTGGAAATGGGGTCCAGTCCATCCCCTCAAATTCGATTAAAAGCCCCACTGGAACTGGAGCGTGCTTAGCGGCAGAAAACTCAGGAGACTTGGGCTGCACGGAGACAGATAACTCAGGAGACTGGGGTTGCACAGAGGCAGACAACTCAGGAGATTCGGGCTGCACGGAGGCAGAAAGCTCAGGAGACTGGGGCTACATGGAGGCAGACAACTCAGGTGCCTGGGGTTGCACAGCCTTCCTTTTTTTTCCTCTTTGGCCGTTTGGGCCCAGTGGAGGATTTCTCTCTGGCCATGCTGGGTTTTGGGTCCAGCAGGACACCGGAGGAATGCCTACTGGAGGGGCATGCGGAGGAAGATGGAGATTGATGAACCGGCCAGGCCGCCCGTGTTTCTGGGGGGACTGGACGAGGATTGCACGATTTATCAAGAAGACAATATCAAATTAATTGTATCGTCTAAGGAAAGATAACCGGCAGGTTCATGCTCTCGTCCAGCCCCTCCAGAAACAGGGTGTTTAAACAGGCATCTGGCCAATTCATCAGATAAGCCAACTCCTCCAGATACCTCTCCAGCGAACGACTGTCATGCAGGAGCCCAACGAGGTGAACCACGGCAGAAACTGGAGTGGGAGGCACAGGAGAAGCAGGAACCTCTGAAACATAAAATAGTCCCATCCTTTTGTAGATCCCCAGCAGTTTTGGGTCTGTTCTTCTATTAGCGGTGTATGCTGAGAGATGAGGTGAGCATGGAGATCCACAATTTTAACAGGGTTTATTTACAATCCACAGAACAGAGAACAACATAACCGCATAAACAAACAAGAGAACAGACCAGGAGTGCAGGGAAAGTGTCCAACTTAAAGGGAGTGCTGACGAGGAACAACAGGTGCAGGGAATACGGGGAGATGGTGGGAAGACTGATGAGGGAAGTGAAGACAGGTGTGGAGAATGTAACAGCTATGATAAATAATGGATTATAAAAAAAGTAATTATTTATCGAATATTTCTGTTGCCACCATTTTTCGACACTCATTCTCTAAAGGTACTGTGTGTGATGAAAAAGCTTTTCTTTTTCTTTTATGTCCTCCTTCACCCAAACAAAACGGGAGTTTGGTCTCGCTCAACACCTACACAACTGGCCTATTTTTCTGCCATTTTTCCTAACCTCACAGGCAATGATATCAATGATTGACAGCAAAACAATAAGCAGCGAAGAGAACGCTTATGCCACGTGTTTGTCAGTGACATGACTGGCAGCTAATTGTCGACTGTGGTTCCGTTAATACAGCACTTACCAACTGAACACACTCTAAACATTCAGTCATGACCCATGAAAATTGCAGGTTGTCACATATGAACAGAACCATATTTAGCTTATCAAACAGCATTGACAACTGTATAGTGCTGTTGTTCGGATGTAGCCCAGGGCCTGTAATATACCTAAGTATGCGAATGCAAATGCTTCTCGCTATGAAAACTAATGCAACATTGTGTCCAGAGTGGTGTCACAATGCAATTCATAATGCAATGTAATTCTCAGCATTAAGACAAGGGGTGCTATAGTGGGCTTAAAAGAATAAAGCCCTTCTGAATACGGAAGGTGGTCTGGCGGAAGCTAGATATTTTACTTTATAATGTGTTAAATATATATATTTTCTTACACAAATGCATTGCTTCACTTCAGAAGGCCTTTATTAACCACCCAGAGCTGTGCAGAGTACGTTTATGATGGATGGATGCACTTTCTTGAGCTTCATACTTGTTGGTCCTGTTCACTGCCATTATAAAGCTTGGATGCATCAGGATATTTATAAATATAACTATGATTGTGTTTATCAGAAAGAAGAAAGTCATATACACCTAGGATGGTTTGATTTTCAATGTCATATCAAGTACTGTCATGGTTAAGAAACAGTTTTGAGTCTTATACACAACCGTTCAAGTGTTGGGGTTAGTACAATGTTTTTGAAAAAAGTATATTATTGCTACATGCAACAGCTGGAGTACCCTTGATTTCCTTTAGAGGGCACTCCTTCTGTCTTAGTTGTCTCATCATGGACTGCACTTCCCAAAACCCATTATGCCCATTATAACCCATTACAATTAGTTCATTATGCCTGGTTACTTTTAGCTGTTTCTCATTACCCTTGTTAACTCTGCCTATATAAGCCCAGTTTATTTAGGCATTCCTTGTGAAGTCTTGCATGACGTTACACTGCATTTATGAGCCTTATCATGGTTTCTTGTGTCTCGGGTTTTTTAATTCTCTGTCTGTTTTCTGCCATTGCTCATTTGGATCGTTTGCACGTGCGTTTGAACTTTTGTTTGTTATATGCGTATCCACGCATACTAGTACACGCAGGTCGCACATGTGCATTTAAATTTTGTATCCACAAGGTGGCAACCGTGCACTGGGGGCGTCGATTCACAAGGCAGTCAAAGAAAAGCTGCATAAACAGAACAGAACGGAATGCATGCAAGCTACTGTGACAATGGAGGCCTTTATAGACAACAGATTGTGCGAAGAGGTTAGAAAGTGCCCTGATTTGTATACTTTCCAAGGCTGTGTGTTTGACAATTGAAGGCTGTGCATTTAATTGTATACTTTCCAAGGCTGTGTATTCGACTATAAGCATAAGCAATATAAGCAAAAATAAGCAAAACAAACAAAAAAAATAATGCACAAGATGCATACCCAGGGCTTTAGTGTCAACATTTGATCAATTTAATGCATCCTTGCTGAATAAAAGCATTAATTTCTTAGAAAAACAAAAAAAAAACTTACTGACCTCAGTCTTTGGAACAGTAGTGTATTTGTGGTCATTATGGTCATATTAACTTCATCACAGATTTGGGTCACCTGATTCTCAATCCTGGCTAATTTTATCTCTTTCCTACTTCCTGTCCACATTCCACACTGTCCTATACAAACAACAGCAAAGCAACAAAAATAAATCTTACCCAAAAAAAATGTTTATGACTCTGCAAAGAGTTTGCCTCTGGCCTAAGTGTTCAGGGGGCTGAGATGAGCTCGGTCCATGTGGGATCTTTGAACCTGATCTTGTATTACAGTAATTAATGAGAAATGTGACTCATTACTGGCATTTTATTAACCTCCCACCAAGAGCTCCCAACAGTAGGCCGCTGAAGCAATAAACTGGCCAAATAACCAAATTAGAGTATCAAAAAGTGTGCCATCCCTGTTTGCTGCCCTTTAGATAAGACTGGACTGACTTCAAGACTACTTTCCACAGAGAGTCTCCAATATAACACATTCAGACCCCTGGTGGGATAAAAAGAACTTATTAAAAAAAGATTAAATAATCTGTCTGTTGACTGGAAAATATAATTTTAATCAGTAAAAAATAAAAATAAAAACTAAATAAATATTAAAAATAATCATTTTTAAAAATGATTTTTATATTGTATTGTATCACAGTACATTTAACATATATTTGCTAAATTTCATAATCATAAAAATTAAATATGTTTAGTTTAAGAAATGTAAGTTGTCAGCATTTAAAACCGTAGAACCCTCTATGACGGTGATACAGTGATGGATGCCCTCGACACATGAAACACACATGGGAAAAGGAGAAGATTACCTAATCATCGCCATTACAGAATTTATAAAACAGCACCTGGATCACAACGGCTGCTGCAGGTTCTCACTCATCCTTTCAGCTGTGTGTTGAAATGAGGAAAAGCCATTACAGCGAATCCTGCGTGTATGCTCAATAATCATCTATATGTGGGAACAGGAGAGGACTTCAAATAGCAGCCATAGCTCAGCCAAAATGGGCAGTAGACTCTGAAAAAAGCTATTAATTTCTTCAGTCCTGGATCCCCCATATGTGACATTTACACTCATTGGTTTCCCAAAGGTATTTGACTTGGTAGCTGCGGTATCCATTTCAGATGGCCTGCGCAGGGGAAAGATGGCAAGCGCGAGGCGGTCACCACTTGAGGCTGGCTTTGCTTGACCTTTCATGTTGTGTTAGGAGTGGAGAGGCTCTCAGAGGCCGAATAAAACACCTGTCAGACATGATCAGTTTGTGAAAGCATCTACTCTCCTCACACCTTCCACACGCCATTCTTCTGTGCAGGAGAGCAACAGATGCGTTTCTCTTCTGCTGATTTGATCAAAGAAATGTTGTCTCTTAAAGGAAAAAGCTTTTTTTTCTGATAAACAAACCAGAGGACTGTAAGGATGAGGTAAACTTAAGGTAAGGTGTGTATGCGTGTGTGTGTACACGGTAGGCAAGCTGTATGACTTCTTAATTCAAAATGTTTTGCTGGCCGATATGAAGGCACACTGCAAAAATGATTTGTTAATCAGTATACTTGTCTTGTTTTAAAGTAAAACAAAAAAAACTATATCCATAAAACCACTTGTAGAGCAAAAGTGCTAAACTGAGATGAAATGCAAGCATTTAGAATTAATATAATTTATAAATATATACATAAACATATTTGATGATGAATAAGGTTTTTAAAAAGTGTATAAAAAAAACATAATGGAGAATTATTTTTGAAGTTTTATTATTAAGTGTCTCCAATGTCATTATGAGATTTTTTTTTTTTTTTTCTTTTTTTTTTTTTTTTTAAGGTGGACAAAATTTGAGACCAAAAAAGTCATTCGGTTTAACCAAAATTTCGGTTTTACCAAATGACAATTTTGGTTATACCGAATGACGATATTTTCAAACAATGCTAAAAGGCTGATAGCCTTGCTAGCTAGCTTGCAAAAGGACAATCAAACATTTTATATTTAAAATATTATAACATTGTCCATGTTTTATAGCGGTTGTACCGAATGACCTGATGTTTCGGGACATGTGTATAAGCAATATCAAAGAGTTAAGAGAGAGTTAGTTACTTTGCTTCATGACCATGTGGTCCTGTGCAGGTGTGACTTGATCCAAAATGGTCCCTTTATATTGGTTACTCTGAATGACATCAATGAAATTCATTTTTCCGGACATTCTTTCTCATAACAAAGCAACGACTTCTACACATAAGCATTTACATTCACATACCATTTTGCACTATGTTGATATATGATGTTATAAAATCATGCCAGAATAAAAACTATATACATTTATTTTATTTTAAGAAATTTGACACTTGAAAATCTTTAAAATACCTGTAGCAAATATAATTAAAACTTTTTGGATTCAATAAAAGAGATCTACTTGTACTACCTTACATACTTTGGATGCCATATCTTTGGACAGAAAAATGACCCGTCACGTCATTGACCATATACATATATACATTACATTTCGACTCTGAAAGATATATTGATATCAAATACATATGATATCAATCAGTTAATTCATAATAATATCACACACAGTTTCTACCAATCTCATGTTAACCTTCAGTACATATAGAGTAACAATGCATCTTTCATATCTCCGAAAAGTCTTTAGTTTTATCATATTTATAAAAGATAGATACACTAAACCGAGTCTTTCAGAAAAAAGCCGAGCTCCTGGAGGCGTGCCTGCCATCAGTACCGTGGGCAAGTTAAAGTGTCACGAGGGCGCAGAGCTTTTGTGTAGGGATCATCTGCAGCGCAGAACTGGGACTTGTTTATAAAAGTATTCTTCACCGAAATCACAGGAACAAACAAACATACATGCACAACTCTGTTGCTGCCCCGGAAAAACAAACTTCACCCACTGTTCCCTTGATGCTGGGTTCTTTGGGAAGCTGAAAAAGGTAATATTTCCCTTAAAACCAAAAACACACCCTTTCGGTGACAGGGGCTGCGTCTCATTTCGGAGGCTGCGTCCTCCAGAGTTTGCATTTCAAGGCTGAATACTTCATCAAGGATGTCATATTTTAAAAAAGTAACCGTAATAAAATTGACAGATATGCATTGTGAGGTGTAAAATACTGTAATTTTTTCTTATGTTGCAATCTAACGGTTATTTTTTTCTTAAATGAGACTGCCTTGATGATGTATGCAGCCTGCAAAGGGGTGCACCCCCTGAATTGGGACACAGCCATTGTTGAAAAATCTCTCGGCTTCTGTATCCTGAACGAAGCGCGTTGATGGGCGTGCTCTTGCTCTTGCTCTGGGTGATGTGTGTGCAGGTTTACCAGGGAGAAGTGCCTATACAAGGAATTCCACTCTCTTTTGACATTATACAGGCCATACTCGATAAAAACTCTCGGAAACCTGAAGTAGTGTATTTGGGACAGAAATACTCCGTCATACGTCCAACTTGTGTTTTGAAACTTTGGCCATGTGTAGCAAGAGAATGCAATTCAGAATGCATGATATAGCATTACACTCATTACACTACAACAGCTTTTTAAAAAGCCTTCAATGTTTACAGTGCGTGGAATGGTGCGCTGTGATTGGTTGAGCAGATATATCACATTCTGCAGAAAAAGGAGACTGGCGTTTGTCACGTTTTAGAAAAAAATAATAAATGACTTTTCAATACCGACCAGATACAATACTGACTTTGGCGGAAACTGTTTATTGCGTTTTGGAACCAAACGCTTCATATATTATATATATATATATATATATATATATTGGAACCACTAAGATTTTTAATGATTTTAAAAGAAGTTTCGTCTGCTCACCAAGGCTACATTTATTTAATTAAAAATACAGTAAAAAACAGTAATATTGTGAAATATTATTACAATTTAAAATAACGGTTTTCTATTTGAGTAATTTATTCCTGTGATGGCAAAGCTGAATTTTCAGCATCATTACTCCAGTCTTCAGTGTCACATGATCCTTCAGAAATCAGTCTAATATGCTGATCTGCTGCTCAAGAAACATTTAATGTGTACAATTGTACAAAACATTTGTGTACAATATTTTTTTTCAGGATTATTTCATGAATAGAAAGTTCAAAAGAGCAGTGTTTATCTGAAATCTAATCTTTTGTAACATTACAAATGTATTTACTGCAACTTTTGATTGATTTAATGCATCCTTGCTGAATAAAAGTATTCATTTATTTAATTTCTTTTCAAAAAAATAAAAACAAAAATTCTTACTGACCCCAAACTTTTGAACGGTATTGTATAATGCTACAGAAGCTTTGTATTTCAGATAAATGCTGTTCTTTTGAACTTTCTATTCATCAAGGAATCCTGAAAAAAAAAGTACACAACTGTTTTCAACATTGAAAATAATCATAAATGTTTACTGAGCAGCAGATCAGCATATTAGAATGATTTCTGAAGGATCATGTGACACTGAAGACTGGATTAACGATGCTAAAAAAAATCAGCTTTCCATCACAGGAATAAATTACTTTGTCAAATATATTTAAATAGTACACACTTATTTTAAATTGTGATACTATTTCACAATATTACTGATATCATGATTAACTGATAACTGAGAGACAAAATGTCAGACTTTAGAATTAATTAGTAAAATTGATGACTATATATGCATAAACATACATTTATGTACATAATTATTGAAACTAAATAGTGAAAGTATCATGTTTTTATAAATAGTATGCATACTTATTTTTCAATATATTTTTTTATTATATATCCACACTAACTGCTTGGTTGCCATGATAAAAAAATTACAACACAAAAAAGTACAGCATGATATATGATTTTTATCACTCACACATATGTAAAGCTTACTTTCATTTAAATGTATACTCTGAAGATGCCTTTTTTTAATCTAGCAAGAACATGAGCGAAATAATTAAGTACATGAACTACATGAATTATGCTGTAGCAGAGGTACTGATATACTCCAGGAAGCACATCATGAGATAACGCAATAGGCTGAAGGAAAAAAGACAGAGAAACAGAGAGGAGTGCAGATGTGTTAAAATGAAGAGGGTACAGACAAAGGGAAACACATCGAAGTGAAAAAGAGGCTAGCTGTGGAGTAAACCGACCACCTGAGTAATGACACAATGAGCAGAGTGCAGCTCTTCTGACAGCTGATAAAGGCGACTGGGCTTTAGAATACCTAATCATTGGCCGCGCACAACACGGTTCCCCTAAAATGTGTCCTTGGATGCATCTGCTGGCCCGAAGTCAAACGGCTCCAAATGTTAAAGTAAACATGATTTAGAGCACCTCTTTGCTCACTCTGGCTGTCAGACAAGCACGGATAAGGCAAATGGGCTGAAAGAGCGAAAGCGCTAATGTACTAACACTCCCACAACGAACAAAAAGCTTTTAGGTTGCTTTTACTACGGTCGGGGGAAAAAATTGTGATTCGGAACTTTTATGTTTTATGCAACTTTTTCAAGTCTAGATAGAAAGTTGTGGGAATTTACAAACCTAATTAACAAACAAAAAAGCAGAAATGTGGGAACAATAAGGAAATTACTCTTGCTACTGTCAAAAAAGGGAATGCTTCTGCAGTGAGAAGTAGTAAGGCTAAGCAATGGTGTTGTTTTTTTCTTTTCTTTTTTTTTTTCTCTGTTTAAAAAAAAAATCTTCAGTAGGCTGTTAATAAGCTATCTGTTTTACATTTAAATTGGGAACATTTAATCAATGAATCACCATCACCTCTCATGTTTGAAGTGTTAAACTAATTACCTGTGAATTATCTGTCTCCTAATGCTTTTAGCTTTCCGTGCTTTTAGCACTATTAATGTACTTTGCGGACTGACAGCTTGACTGTATAAACACACTGGGGTTTATAACGAAGAAAAAAGTTATTCATATTGAGATTTGCTAGATTTTTATCCTCGTAAAATATAAAAAAAAATCTTGATCTCTTTTAATGTAGCTTCTCTAATGTTTCCAATCAAATGCAACTACATTCACAGCATTTCTTATCTTTGTTTGTACAAAAGATTTAAGAGCCAGTAAATTCATATTTCATGACTAAACAATGATTTGCTTCTATCTCTGGTCCCATTTAAAATAATTGAAAAAGCTATACAAATCATATACACTGAAATGTTTGAAATGCAAGTCAAATATGTGCTTAAATTCAATGTGCTGCTGTTGTTTCTTGCTACAGAAAATATCTATATAGGAAATATTTGTGTAAAACAAGACATTCCAGTCTGCCTATGCCTATGCCACATGCCGTACACAGGAAAAAAAAAAAAAAAAAACTCAAAAGATGAATAATTGGATTTACTTAAAAAAGCAGTGTCGAGTGGTTCCACAAAACTATATTGAGTAATTTGTAAAAAATAATAATTTAGTTGTATGAACAATAGAAATTCAAGTAGAGCTGACAAAATGTCTTTGAGTAAATACAAATCATTTGAAATTGCCACTGTTACATAATATTAATATGTGCAGTTTACTTAATAATGTTTATTATGCAAGTTGAACACACACTTAATTTACCTTATTAACTCCCTCGGGTCGAAGGTCACGCCGGCGTGATTACCACCAGTGTGAAAGAGACTCAAAATACTCTGTCAATGTTGCACATACAATTAAGAGCTATACACCATTTTAATCTATGCAAAATGCAAAATAAAGAAAACTAACCGGATGCGTGATCTCTCGTCTCCCTCTGAACGAAGTCCAATCTGATAGTTCTCAGAAAATGAACTAACTTAGTGAATACTAATCACAAAAAAATTTGACTTGTGTCTAGAGAAACGTTGAAATGTCAGGTTTTAAATCATGTAAGTCAAATCGAAAACAAACATTCTGTGTTTATGTAATCTGTATGAAAAGAGAGCCATGTCAGAAGTCCTTGATTCAGTTCATTATCCGCTAGCCAGCGCTATTCAGACGCAAATTTAGTCAATACATGCATTCATCGTCTCAATCGTGTATTTATTTTCTTGAAAAGTGTTTTGAATAGCCACAGTTAGCGATCTCTGGCCTCTGTTAGTACAGTTATTTCCTGGATTGCCTATTCTTCTTTAGCATTGGCATTTGTGGACTAAAAGTGCACAGAGCGCCCTCCGGCTGCAAGTATGAATTGAAAACAGTATCCAGCGAATATCCAATATTTCTCCAAATGTGCATGCTTTTAAGCTAAAAGCCTATATGAAATGCCATAGAGGTAACATAACTGTTTAGACACTTTGTATCATAGAACATTATATTTTAATAATTGAATACCATTATTTTAAATTGTAATAATATTTCACAGTATTGCTGTTTTTTCTGTATGTTTGATTTACAGTATGATGAGCTTGAGACATGATCACAGAGGGTTTTTTCACAGCCTACCTGACTGAAAGAGCTCATTATTTATGCAGCTCATTAGAGCTCTTTATGTGATTCTTTTGTCTTCTCAGGTGAGAATCACCCATTATTCATGATTATTCACGCCTCCACGCATACTGTGTTTCTTGACCAAAGATGTCTTAGAAAATTTAAATCTCTCTATTGTTTTATATGAAGGAGTAGGAATGATATTTGTTTACATACTTTTGAAGCAAAAACTCTAGTCTACAACCTCCAATACCCAGAAGTCTTGTGAACACTTAGATTTAAAGATTTTTTGGCTTCATTTCAGTGACTTAAGTTTTTTTTTTTTTTTTTTCAATAACCACGCATAAACGTTATTCCTTCAAAAACACAAACATGTACATACATGTTCCTTACATATCATTGTAGCCTAGTTTGTGCTGAATACAGTGTAATGCCACCTTTGTCATTAATATGTTTATGAACAATTGAAAAAAGCACAAATGTCAGGGCATGTCAAAACTTCTCCAGGCCCCAAATCAGCCTCAGACCCCTGAGGGTTAAATTATTATTTGCTCAATAAAATGCACTCAAAAAAATAACTCATTGAACAAACTCAGCTGAATTGAGAGCAAGAATTACATCCTAATGTTTTGATGATTGGCAAAATTAAATCTTTTCTTTCATTCAGGGACTTAGAAACAGTTATCCACGCATTAATTTCATCAAGACTGGATTACTGCAACTCACTATATTTGGGGGTCACTCAATTCAATCGTGTTTGTCTCGCCTGCAGCTGGTTCAAAATGCTGCGGCCAGATTTTTAACAGGGACAAGGAAGAGGGAACATATTTCGCCTGTTTTGGCTAGTTTGGCTCCCCATTGAGTATAGAATCCAGTTCAAGGTATTATTGCTTGTCTATAAGTCCCTGAATGGCTTGGCTCCAAGCTACCTTTCAGATCTGTTGCTGTCAGTACCTAAAACGCGCTAAAAGCTTAAGGGGGATCGTGCATTTTCGGTGGCTGCACCTCAGTTGTGGAATAACTTGCCTTTTACCTTGAGATCAGCCACTTCTGTATCGGTTTTTAAATCTCTACTTAAGACACATCTTTTTAAAAAGGCTTATGGACTCGAGTAACTACTGTATTCAGTGTGTTTTTAGTGTTGTATACTCTTTGTGATTGTTTTATTTTTTGATAATAGTATAATTTTATTTCTCTATGCAGCACTTTGGTCGAATTTGTTGTTTTAAATGTGCTATATAAATAAATTAAAGTGAAACTGAAACTGAGACATCCTAATGTGTATCTGACTGCTCACAGCCAATCACAGGCGCCACTCTTCTGCATAATGGTAACCACAAAATAAAAAATAAAAAACATTACAGAAACTCCTCTAAATGTCCAACATATCTGAAGAATAAACACTAACATAAACTAACAACATCTTTCCCTTTACTGAAATATGAAATTACACTTTTTCCATTACAGCAGCATTCCTGTATGTGATGCAGTGCCGTGTAAGGGCCCGAAGATCACGGGTATCCAGTATGGTTTTCCGGCCGTGACCCTTACGCACAGAGATTGCTCCAGATTCTCTGAATCTTTGGATGATATTATGCACTGTAGATGATGATAACTTCAAACTCTTTGCAATTTTTCTCTGAGAAACTCCTTTCTGATATTGCTCCACTATTTTTCGCCGCAGCATTGGGGGAATTGGTGATCCTCTGCCCATCTTGACTTCTGAGAGACACTGCCACTCTGAGAGGCTCTTTTCATACCCAATCATGTTGCCAATTGACCTAATAAGTTGCAAATTGGTCCTCCAGCTGTTCCTTATATGTACATTTAAAGGCCAGAACACACCGAGCCAATGCCGACGAACTAGTGACGACGAAAGCAGACTGCGGGGTTGGCTCACGTCAGCAGCGTCTGTGTCCAAAGTTGGCCTGACACACCAAACCAACGCTAAATAGCCGACGGAAAAGTAGCACGTCCATTCTGCGCCTGCGTGAGACGAAATGCATTTCCGTACCAGCAGGTTGCAGTATCTGAACAGCCAATCAGAATGATCAGATGGCCCGACGGACATTCAACATTTCGAATCAGCTGAAAAAAAGCCAACGAGGACCAACTTCAGCCGAAAGTGCGAAAGACACTGAGAAAACTTAGTCATCTGACAAAGAAAAACTGCCCGACGGTCGACCGTCAGCTTGGTGTTCTCCTGCCTTAATTTTTCCGGCCTCTTATTGCTACCTGTCCCAACTTTTTTGGAATGTGTAGCTCTCATGAAATCCAAAATGAGCCAATATTTCACATGACATTTCAAAATGTCTCAATTTCAACATTTGATATGTTATCTATATTCAATTGTGAATAAAATATAAGTTTATGAGATTTGTAAATTATTGCATCCCTTTTTATTCACAATCTGTACAGTGTAAAAAAAACATGCACAGACAAATCCAAATTAAACCCTGCGGTCTTAAGACACAAAACAATTGGTTTGTGTGAGAAAACCAAAAAGTATTTACATAATTATTTTACCTCTAATACACCACCATGTCCAACTGCCTTAAGCATCGGTGTGTGGGGTCTGAATGCACTCTGATGCCGGAAGTGATCGCTCGCACTCATTGACATATACATGCGAGAGATCATTTCCGGCATCAGAGCATGTTTTCAGACCTCACCAACTGGATGCTCAAGGCAGTTGGACATTGTGGTGTATTAGAGGTAAAAATGATATAAATACTGTTCGGTTTCTCGCACAAACCAATCGTTTCGTGTCATAGGACGTCAATGTGTCGTCACGAGCCGCAGGGTTAAATTTGGATTTGTCTGTGCGTGTTTTTTTTTACTCTTATAGATGGAGTTCCCATTGACATACATTATACTACTGACAGACCGCAACGGTTGGAGTTAAAAATCGAATTTGTGTTCTACTGAAGAAACAAAGTCACCTACATCTTGGATGCACTATCCCTTTAAGTAAAGCTGACAATACTCATTTTGAGTAGAAACAACTCAGTTAAATTAAGTTCATATAGTTACATGATTTAAGTAATGTGAATAAGGATGGTTTGAGTGAAACTAACAACAGTCAAAGTTCTTTTTTTTTGAGTGAAGGAAACAAGTGTGATTGTGATTAAAGTCGACTTTAGTTAAGACTCAGTTAAAGTCAGAATGAAACAGAAGTACTGTCTTTTATTCCCTATTGTGACATATGTGCAAGTGAAACAGCTTCTCGAACAATGAGAAAATGTAGGGCGGGACTTGATTTTGTTCATGGGGAATTAATTGGATGGTGGAATGGTCGTGGTTTGCTATTGGTCGATCTCATGTGAGTGACATGATGTCCAGCCCTTGTCCACGTGTAAAAAGGTCATCAGAGAAGAGAAGATATGTTATAACGTGCAAAAAGAGTGTATATGTCTTTCAATTTTAGAAAAATGCAAAGCAACATGAATGAAAAAAAAAAAAAAACTGATGCCTACAGGCGTCTGTTATGAAATGAATCACAAGGAATTTCTGTGTTTGGGAAAAAGGTGGACAGAAAAAGTTTGCAATTTTGGTTACATGCTCTTGCTCTACTTGTAACAAATTTCTTGCACCTTTTTGCATGCTGTAAAGGAATAGTATAGGAATGTTATTTTTTTTTTCTGGTAGAGGGTTTCTATCATTGAGGAACAAATGAATTCCAAAGTGTTTCAGAAAATTGCACAGCAGAATATTAAAGCACTTGTCTGTGATGTAAAACTTCAAAGCTGATTCAATATAAAATAGTATGTCCCCAACAGAGTGACTCAAACAGAAGAAATTTCCAGACCTCAATCTGGCCAAATGTTGTTGCGGTACAAGATGAAAACCAATCGAGATGTCCAACACATGTAACCTTGGCTAAGGTTATTGCCAATAACAGAGGTTCAACAACTTCCTAGCAATGTTTCTTAGGCCAGCTGCATTGTTTTCTCATCACTCTCACATTTCATTTTCCAATTACCATTAGTGAATAAAATTATGTTCTTTCCAACACTTTTTTTGGTTAATTACCCTGTTTCACTTGTAAAACACAACATATTACCATAATAAAATAAGTTGTGGATGTAGCTTCATGCAAAACAAAACAAAACAAAAACAAAAAAACAACAATGTGCAATATTCAAGTTAAACATCATTTCACTTTGTTGAGAGTTGAGAGTTGGCTGAAAATAAATCAAGTTTTCAATACATCAACCAAATCTGAAGCTAATAGAAATGCTGATTTAAGGTTGTATGCCCCATGGCCATAATTTCATGTTTTTAAAGAAGCATTTATCACATAAGCCGGGTGGCGATATCCTAGTGCTCAAGGCTCTGCGCTGGAGCTGCAAATATTGCAGGTGCTATCGTAGATAGGGGTGACCCGTGAACTGAGTTACTAAGAACCCCATCACCACTGTGCCCTTGAGCCAGACAAAGTTTAGTACAAAAATAAGACTTTTGTATTATTTACACTTTTCACTTGTATTGTGTCGCCTACACATTCACTCCCACTCACAAATAATCCCTTAATCACCTAATTTATCTACATTATGTTAAGTTTCACTTCACAAAATCATTTTTAGTGGCAATTAAAAAGAAATGCCAATACAACAGTTATTTGTTTGTAGGGAACTGGTTCTTATGCAGAACTGTGTCTGCTTTTTCAAAATCAAAATTATTTGATTTTAATGGTGAGTTAAGAGGAGAGTTTCTAGTCTTTTGTAAGTACTGGAGCATAGACCCACATCAAAAAAACAACAAACAAAACATATATATATATATATATATATATATATATATATATATATATATATATTAAACAGTGTTATGGATATAAATTATTGTTACCTGCAGTACAGAGTCCTTGTCAAGCTGTCAGCATAATAAATAGCTGTCTGATTAAGTATCCCATTACTATTTCAATGTGAGAAACCCCTGCGAATGATTCAGTGTATGATTGAACTGTCCAAATAAATCAATTTTCAGACCTTTTTGCCAACCTATTTGACCAATTAAATCGAAACTTGGTTTATTTGCAAATCCGGCATCACTGGTTGCAATTCTAAACAGCTGATAGAAAATGATTTTCAGGTGAGTATATGGCAATTTCCATTGAGAGATAAAGATTTATCCGTAACATTTATTTGACAAAATGAGCCTGCTATTTTTAATTAATTGCTTAAAATTAAGTGCTTAATTAAACTTGTCTCAAACTCAATGGTTATCAATTTAAATCAGTTTAATGACTTACTAAATTGATTGGAGTAGTTCTTGGCTTATTCACTAAACTTCAACAAATGACTCATAAACACTCAAAATTCAGTCTCAAAATTATAAGAGTTTAATCTGTTTGAATTAGTTTCATGAGACACTCCCTCACCAAATCAGTTCTCAATTTATTCACTGAACCGCAAGTCATTACTTTCAACATGTCTGACTCAAAATGAACCAAAACTTGTGCCAAAAGTCTCATGAGACTCAATAAGTGACAGAAAACACTAAAGGAATCAAAACACTGGAATAGCTAAGTGGAAATGAAACCAGAATGAAAGCCAAAGCCATTTGGTCTGTCATAGAGAATAAAGATGTTTTTCAAGAACAGCCATGCAAAATGCACGTCAGTCAAACTACAAACCATTGCCAGTTCAATTCTCAGGCTGGAGCTACAAGATACAGTATGAGGAGTCTTAACGTTACTACTTATAGCACACGATCAGGAAACACTCACCGGATCTGTGAGCTCCAGGATGCTGGCACGGTAAGTAAGAGGTTTGCAGTCACGGGTGTTGTCTACCAGGCTGCAAGGTAGAAATATGGGGCCCAGGTCATCTCCGTCCAACACATCCACCGTAAGTGTGGTGGTGGCGGTGAGCCGGTCCTTTGGGTTTGGAGCTCGGTCCTGAAGGGAAACACAGACGTTTGAATCCAACTCCAAGATTCTAAACTTACTCGCCAGCCAAAAAGACTCTTTAGTCAAAGTCAAAATAAGACATTTTACTGACAGTATGAGAAAATTGGACATCTCGCTTTAGTTTCTCCATCCCTTTCAAGTCCCTTCAAGCCTTACATTTTTTCTTGTTGAATATATGAAACTGGTTGTACTGTAAGGCTGTTTAGGTCTAAAAAATTCTACGCGCAAACAAGACCAAGATACTGATTAATGGTTACATTAGCGAAATATCTGTGTAATTTTGTTGGCCAATAAGGTCCATTGTCTGTTTTCAATAGTGTAGCGATTTCTTTCAAATCAAACAGCTTTCTGTTGGTCTAGGCGGTGAATCTGTGTGATCACGCTGAACCTGTTGCAAAATCTCTTTGGGGAAATCTTTCACCTTCACATAAAAATCCACAAAATGTGGATTACAATTGCACCTCAAGACTGCAATTTTGCTTCAAAATGACAGAAAAAAAAAAAATCATAAAATTAGTTTGTAAAACTCTTTTCCGCTATATTCCAAGTCTTCTGAAGACTTTGTGTGAGGGACAGGCTGAAATGTTAGTCCATCCAATGCCATTTAGCACCAATTAACGTCAAACACATAGCATTACGTGTCTAAAGGCACCATTTCTGAATTGAACACAACAGCAAATGAGACTTGAGGGATTCAGAGGAGATTTCCAGTGAATAATAGCTTCAATTTCAGTCTGTTCCTTCAGAGTTGTATAGACTACTTTTATGGTGTTTTAAGGACCATTTTGGAGTTTGGCCATGTAAATCACCATCCACTTTTTTTTTTTTTTTTTTTTTTTTTTATAGGCAAAAGAAGCTTGGACACTCTTTGACATCTCAGTTTGTGAAATTCATACAGGATTGGAACGACATGAGGCGAGTAATTTTTCAATCTTTTGTACTATATTTCTCCTCCTCCTGTGCAGACTTACGTTGGCCTGAATGATGACCAGATAGCGTGTGATCTCTTCATAATTCAGCCTCTCTCTCAAAACCACCGATCCTGACAGGGTGAGAGGGATGTCGAATGTCTTGTTTGTTGTCTGTGGAGAAGAAAAGAGTAGGTCAAAAGGGTTTCTCTTACACTCTCACACACATAAAGGCTCACACACTTCCAGCCTCATGAGAAATTCATAATCTATCTGCTTCAATAAGAAGAGAATGCTGATGGGACAAAACTGCTTGACTTTCAAAACCTTTTCACCCTTATTAGCAATACATACAATACGTAACACTTTAAAAGGGACAGGGAGACAGGACGTTCCTTGCTTTTTTGATATAAAAATGTTTGATGTGTAAATGGCTACCTATCACAATTACCTAACCTTTAAATAGAAAGTGAACGCAGTAGTCTTTGCATAGCTTTTGACTATCAGCATTAAATCTAATCCACATTGCAGGTAACTCTGGCCAAGAACCACCCACTTAGACAGGATTATTTTTTTTTTTTCTAGGTAAACTTGTACAAAAAATAATAATAATTACAGATTTCAGTTTGTCACACTGAGTGTGCTTTCCAGTGAACATATGCATCAGATGGTCAGTAAACAGGCTGTGGGCAGTGTAAAGGCGTTCCTTTGGGTCTAAGACTTCGAATGTAGAGGTGTCACAAAAAACACTTGAACGCTGTGAATAAAATATTCCTGAAATGGTTAAGTGGTGTTTAGCTCCTCTCACCCCACTCACAGCAATAATGCTGCACTAATTAAGAAGCAGTAAGAGAATGTCACCAATTTGCATGTGTAATATTACCATATTCATTTAAATGATTTGCTGGAGTAATTGTATTTACATTTCATCACATACATACTTTATGCTATATTTTATTTGGTGTATTTACTGCTATTTTGTCTGTATATTTTCATGTTGCTAAATTATGCTCTGTGATAATCAATGATGCACAACAATCTATTCACCAAGGCTTAGGATTTGTAAGGTTGTGGAGTAAATCATTTGAAAAGAACCTGGCGGAAACTCCCTGTGCTCCCTCTCCAGCACACCCACACCATATCGAAAAATGTATGAAAAAAAAAAAGAAAAACACGTACCGGATCTTTTGGGTTGTACCGAATGGTGTATTCAATTTGTCCGTTAGGACCATCATCAATGTCAACAGCCCCGTTGTTCCCTGTAAAACCTGAGAAGATGGTGGTTCCGACAGGAGTTAACTGAAAAAGATAGAAACACGTAAGTTAAGCATCTTTAAAACTCTCTCACTTGGCCGCCTATCAGCGTGAATGCAGTTTCATTCTTAGTTGCAACTGCCATTTCATCATCTTGTGCTTGATTCCTGGTGCTTGTAAGTTGGCGGACTAGTTTATGCTTCAAGCGTCTTGACCGTTGTGTTAAACAGCACTCCTTTGAGGGAGAGTTTGATGGACATGCTCTTGTAAAGTACACAGCGCTCCTTCTCTTCATCTCTCTCATTCTGGCTGTCATAACAAAGTCCTGCTGTGGTGCGGCTCTCAGAAGAACGAGGAAAAAGAGGAAGTAATAGGTACGAGTCTGCTGCGGAAGCTAGAGGCACCTGGGAACTCAGACGTTAGTTCCTGCGCTGCTACTCTGACGTTCTGACAAGACATATTAGACAGAAAAAAGACAAATTCCCTAAAACAAAAATGGCAAAGAGAGTTAAGATGCTTCAGACAGCCTTTAAGATGAGAATAACTGCCATCACGATCTGAGGAAAACTCTCCGACTGCTGTCATGAAGAGGTCATGTAAGGCTATCTGAACAAAGAATAATTGAACAGCCTGTTATGCATAATGAGTTGCTACAAACAAAATCCTGAGTGAATCTGGCAGGTCAAATAAAGCGCAATTGCATTGCTATTAGCATATGTTCCACTAAGTGCAATCAATGAGATTTTTTTTTTTTTTTTATAACAGTATAGCTTACATAAAATGCATAAAAATATTAGTTGTCACTCTATGTCTCCCAATAATATGTCTTAAATTCTAAATATTTATGATCAAACTCTGTAGTTTTTATTGTGGGGGGAAAACATATAATGCAATGCAATACAACAATGATTGAGAGATGAACAAATAAACATTCCTCAAAAGCCTGATGTATATTTGAAAGATCATCATTTTTACATTTATAATATTTCTTTTACTTGCTAAAACAAATTCTGATGATGTTGGCAATTTTTATATGTATATATAAAATATAAAGTAGGTTTCATAGGATTAAAATATTGATGCACTCATCTTGCACTCAAATTTTTGTCCAATCAAATGATTTCTAGACTAATAATGTCCTTTCTGCTCTCACCAACAACATGTTGCTGTCGGATGGAAACCTTTTATGCCCAAAACCGCTACTTTTCAGGGGTGAAAACAAATAATAAAAGTCGCACACAGATTGATACAAATACTTTAAATAAAATAATGTTTTTAATAGTGTCTAATTTTATACTTAAAATGCTAATTTTGTACTATTTTCTGTTTATTTTGATAAATAAAATAATTAATTTTGTTCAATATACTGTCATTAAAATATGTATAATTTAAAATAAAAATACAGAAACAAAATAATTTTAAAAAGTAAAGATTCTGAAAGCACTGAAGGAGATCCCATAATAATTCAATATAGATTTAGAGTAGTAACAATAAATGATATTTTATCATATGATATGATTAATATCATATTTTTAAATATGATAGTTTCATTATAAATATGGTGATTATCTCTAAGGTGGACAACTAACTTAATATATGACATTTACCATCTATTGTGCCTTTTGTTCCAACAGCAGATGCGCTTTTTACCCCAAATACCATACTTAAACATATTCTTCTGTTATTGAAAAACTGTTGCTTTAATTACCTTGAACAAAACTAAAAATCATTAACAAGACCTTTGTGTCAAAATATGTTCAGTAATTTCAGTGATTCTGATTTGCTACTTAAATCTACAAGATTTTAAAAAACGTCTCGGTTACGTATGTAACCCTCGTTCCCTAAAGGAGGGAACGGAGACCAGTGGTGTAGTCGGGGCGATACGCACGCATACGCCGTATGCTTACTTTTTGCTCAGGGCTGTTTGCGTATTACGACTTCTAAGGATCAGTATTTGCGTATACCCACTTGTTTTTGCTTCGAAAGTCCATAAAATAATGTCCTGTTATCTTCTCCTTTAACTGTGTGTCCAATGCTTTTGTGTAAACTCGCGATTCTTTGTTGTAATTGGTGCATGAGCACTTCTGTCATTCTACCTTTTTCCGCTCATCATCGGCTAAAAACCAGGCTGTGCGTGTTCGCGCTGCAGTGAGAGACTCCGATCAAAGCCGCTCGGTGTTTTGAGTGGCGCATTGAGCGCAGTTCTCTCACTGCAGCGGTCTCGGCGTGAGAAATATGGTGGTGAGGAAATAAGACTATTCATTAATTATATAGCCTACATCATGCGTTCAGAGCTTTTATAAGCGCTAAGTTCCCGTACAAACTGAAAAGACCATAAACGCAAATGAAGCCTTGCTTATTTAATGCATTAGTGCGCGAATCAAAAGCGAAACATACTAGGCTGCTACTATGAATCTTATTAAACTCCAAAAGTGTGAAAAGATTTCCACGAGCCATCCCGACACTGATGATAAAATGTGCGATCCATTTGAATTCTATTGAGAGTTAAACACTTTATAACGCTATAGAGAAAGTCAAACGTGATCTAGACTGATGGACAAAATGAACAAAAGACTGAAAAGAGGACGACAAATCTTGCCCCAACAATTATTAGGGAGCTTTTTAAACTATTCATGACCCTCCCTTATTAGAATTTATATAGTTTTATAGTAATTATGGTAAATTTGGCTAACTTGTAGAATTTATAACCTATTAAGGGAATTCACTAGATTTATATTACATCTGTGACATCTTGTTTCTATAGGCTATGTGTATAGGCTATTTTTTCATAACAAATGCTTTTATAATGGAAAATGATAGTTTGACTTCTTATAACACAATGAAGTAGACAATTCTGTCAAACTGATACGCTTATATAGTAATAAATAATATAAAACTGAGTTTACAGAGGTTACCGGGGAAACAGCTCTATTTCTGCTGCTCCATAAGCGCCACCTACTGACAGAGAGTGGTTTAAATTTTCATTCAGCCTGATTACTGTTTTTGTTTGTTTGTGACCACATTTTTATAATGTTAATAAATTAGATTTCGAATAATTGGCTTTTTTAACACCCTTTTGAATAAAATGAAACTTTAATTTCAGATATCACTTTTCACAGTGAATATAATTCCAAAGCAACATGTTTAAATAATAGTCAAACTGTAAAACATTAAAAATGTCAACCAATTTTAGAATGCACTGTATTTATTTGTTTTTAATGAAGCATGTTACTAGTGAACAACAACATAAAATACAATTACTTGTGTTTTTGTATTTTTTTTTTTTTTTTTTTTTTTTTGGGGGGGGGGGGGGGTAATAGTACACCACTTATTTTTTTAGGACTACACCACTGACGGAGACGTACGTCAGTAGTGACCGACGAATTGGGATATCGCTTAGAGAGCCCTATCATCTTCGTGTAAACTAAAACAAGCCAATGGAATTGGCGTGCGATATTTGCATAATGCGCACCGCCCCCCACAGGTGTATATAAATAGGAAGCAGATGCAATCGCACTCTGTTTTTCGCTGAGGAGACAACTGGTGTCCGCGCTACAGCGAGGGTACAGAAACTGTGGCGACGGGACGTACGTCTCCATTCCCTCCTTCAGGGAACGAGGGTTACATACGTAACCGAGACGTTCCCTTTCAGTCGGTCACGTTCGACGTACGTCAGTAGTGACCGACGAATTGGGATCCCAACTAAAGCGCCACAGTTACGAAACCCCTTCCAGTGCCCAGCGCAAGCTCAGCTGCCCATAGCACCGGCTGGCGGTGAAGGGGACGAGCTTACACCGAGAGAGTCTACTGCTGTCTAACCACTACCCACTAAGTAAACTAGACACACTGGGGAAGCGAACCCGTAAGGGACGCTGCGGAGACCACTACCTACCCGATGGGGGAGGAGTTTACGTGGGAATACACACATGGACTGGCCCGGGGGGCAGTACGCATATGGAGTCCCTGGGATGGCTCCACCTGGTAGGGGGAGACTCATCTGACAGGTGACAGCAGAGCTGGCTCTGCTAAGGGAAAGACATGGACTCGGCCCGTAGGGAGTTTTAAACCGGAGAAAATACACATATGGGACTGCTCACGTAGAGGGGTCACGACATATGGGCCCCAGCCAACAGACAGCGTCAGCGACGGATGTAGGCCTGGCATCAGACACTCCGCAATGTCCGAGCCGAAGGGGGAGGCGGAGGAACTCAACAGGGTTCGCCAAGCGGGGAACACGACTGGAGTGAAAGTATGCACGTATCCGGCCAGTGGCGGGAATGGCATTGCAAGCCGACACTTAGAGTGGGTACAACACGTCTACCGACTAGTGCATGCGAGTACACGTGAGGATACCGGCTCTACACGTAGGCTATAAAACCTAGCGAACGTGTTTGGTGTCCCGCAGCTCTACAGATATCTGTCAGCGAGGCGCCATGAGCCAGCGCCCAGGAAGAGGCTACCCCTCTGGTGGAGTGGGCTCTCAACCCGAGCGGGCAAGGCACGCCCTGGGATTCGTACGCCAAGGCGATAGCATCCACTATCCAGTGGGCCATCCTCTGCTTGGAGACAGCCTTTCCCTTCTGCTGGCCTCCGTAACAGATGAAGAGCTGATCTGAGGTCCTGAAGCTTCGCGTTCTGTCCACGTAAACGCGCAGAGCGCAGACGGGACAGAGCAAAGCTAGGGCTGGGTCTGCCTCCTCCGAGGGCAGCGCTTGCAGGTTCACTACCTGATCTCTGAAGGGAGTGGTAGGAACCTTGGGCACGTATCCAGGCCGGGGTCTCAGGATGACGTGAGAATCACCGGGCCCGAATTCTAGGCACGTTTCGTCGACCGAAAATGCATGCAGATCCCCTACCCTCTTCAGGGAAGCCAATGCAACCAGAAGAACCGTCTTAAGAGACATTAGTTTCAGGTCGACTGATTGCAAAGGTTCGAAGGGATGACCCCGGAGAGCTGTGAGAACCAGGGTCAAATCCCAAGAGGGTACGGAGGAAGGGCGAGGAAGATTCAGTCTCCTGGCCCCCCTCAGGAATCTGACGATCAGATCGTGTTTCCCCAGGGACTTACCCTCAACTGCATGGTGATGTGCGGCAATAGCGGCAACATACACCTTGAGGGTGGAGGGAGACAGCCTTCGCTCCAACCCATCTTGCAGAAAGGAAAGCACGGATCCGACCGAACATGATCGGGGGTCCTCTTGGCGAGAGGCGCACCATTCGACGAACAGGTTCCACTTCAACGCATAGAGATTCTTAGTGGAAGGAGCTCTAGCGGAAGTGATGGTGTCTACGACCGCATGCGGGAGATCACTCAGAACCTCCGCATCCCGTCCAGGGACCACACGTGGAGGTTCCAAAGATCGGGACGCGGGTGCCACAGGGTGCCCTGTCTCTGAGTCAGGGGGTCCTTCCTCAGAGGAATCGGCCAGGGAGGTGCTGTCGCGAGGAGAATGAGGTCTGAGAACCAGGTCCGAGTGGGCCAGTACGGAGCCACTAACAGAACCTGCTCCCCGTTCTCCCCGACCTTGCACATGAGTTGTGCGAGAAGGCTCACTGGGGGAAACGCATATTTGCGCAGACCCGGAGGCCAGCTTTGTGTCAGGGCATCCGTGCCGAGCGTGCCGCCGGGCAGGGAATGAAACCACTGGCAGAGGGCAGTTTCCAGGGAGGCAAACAGGACTACCTGGGCCTCGCCGGAATGCTGCCAAATCAGCTGGACCACCTGGGGGTGGAGCCGCCACTCGCCCGCAAGTGGATGCTGCCGTGACAGCTCGTCGGCTGCACGGTTGAGCACACCTGAGACACGAGTGGCCCGAAGGGACCTCAGATCCTTCTGACTCCACAACAAGAGATGGCGGGCGAGTTGCGACATGCGACGGAAGCGTAGACCACCTAGACGGTTGGTGTACGCAACGGCTGCAGTGCTGTGTGAGCGGACTAGAACGTGCTTGCCTGACAACAGCTTCTTGAAGCGGGCCAGCGCAAGACAAACCGCTAGCAACTCGAGGCAATTGGTATGCCAATGCAGCTGAGGCCCCGTCCAAAGACCTGTCACTGCATGCCCGTTGTACGTGGCCCCCCATCCCGTGGCAGAGGCATCTGTGGAGACCACAGCGCGCCTGGACACTCGTTCGAGGGGTACTCCGGCCCACAGGAACGAAGGGTCCAACCACCGGACAAGGGTGCGACGGCAGCTCGGTGTCACGGGGACACGGAGCGTGCCGCACTGCCACGCCCATCTCGGGACCCGGCCGCGGAGCCAGTGTTGAAGCGGTCTCATATGAAGCAATCCGAGCGGCGTTACCGCGGCTGCAGATGCCATATGCCCCAGGAGCCTCTGAAAATCTTTCAGTGGAGCCGCTGTCCTGCACTTGAGCGAGCTCAGGCAGTTCAACACCGACTGGACGCGCGCCTCGGTGAGACGCGCAGTCCCTGCGACCGAGTCTAGCTCGAGACCGAGACAAGAGATCCTCTAACCGGGGGCGAGTTTGCTCTTGTCCCAGTTGACCTGAAGACCCAACCGGCTGGGAGCTACAACCATGTCGGGTAGGACTTTGTACTGACATGCCCGACCCTCGAACGCAGACCGACCTAGGAAGGGTCTGCGTCGAGGCAGAATCGAGACATGAAAGTACGTGTCCTTCAGGTCTATTGCTGCAAACCAATCCTGGGGACGGACCAGGATTGGCCGTAGCCCACCGCCCTTTTTCGGTACAATGAAGTAGGGGCTGTAGAACCCCGACTTCATATCGGCTGGAGGGACCGGCTTGATTGTATCCTTCGCCAGGAGGACAGCAATCTCCACCCGGAGAACAGGTGCACTGTCCAACGACACCGGAGTGAAGTGGACAGCCCTGAAGACCGGGGGACGCCGGGCGAACTGAATCGCATAGCCGGTGATCCACGCTTCCAGACACTGAGCCAGCGGGACCAAAGGCACCACAGACGCACCGGGGGTGGGGCAGCAAGGCAGAGAGGGACCCGACTCGGGCGGCTTGGGGGCGGCCCGGAGTGGGGTCGGACTCTGCGAGGCAGCAGTGTGTATGGGAGACAGCGCACGGGACGCGGTCTGCTCCACCACACTGCCGCCTGCTGGCGAATGGGGAGGGAGCTGTCAGCGGCGAGGCGGAGCCTGGCACACTGGCAGACACCCCTTGTTGTGACCTGGAGTTTGAGGAAACTGCTCTTTTTGTGGCAAAGTGGGTACCGCTGGACTCCGGAGAGCCAGCGGCGGTAGATGGACAGCCGCCACAAAATCCCCCCCAGCCCTCCTCCGGGGGTGGGAGAGCAGATGGAATACTCTCCCAAAGGGCAGGAACCTTCCGCTCCAGGTCGCCCGTCTCAGGGCCGAGTTTTCCCTGACCGCTTGCCACCTGGCTGGCAGAGACGGGCTGGGCACCACGTCTGCGACCGGCACCCTGCTGTTTGGCTGGTGTAGGCTGCTGCTTTGCCAACTTAGCAGGGGCGGAGGAAGACGCAGGCGGGCGCCCTCGGCGACGAGCGGGCTGAGGCTGAGCCACGGGCGGCTGGGTGGAGGCAGCAGCGGACCGCCGTGGCATGACATGTCTGATAGCTTCAGCCTGCTTCTGTGCAGCGGAGAACTGTTGGGCACAGCTCTCCACCGCGTCGCCGAAAAGGCCGACCGGAGACACGGGGGAATCCAGGAACCGATGTTTGTCGGTCTCCCTCATGTCTGCCAAGGTCAGCCAGAGGTGGCGTTGCTGGGCTACCAGAGTAGACATCGCCTGGCCAACAGAACGCGCTGTCACCGTCGTTGCCCGGAGGGCAAGGTCAGTGGCAGCGCGCAGCTCCCCAAGCAGCTGTTGGTCAGGACCTTCCTGGGGCATCTGCGACAGCGCTTTTGCCTGATAGACCTGCAAAAGGGCCATCGCGTGCAGGGCAGAGGCAGCCTGCCCACAGGCATTGTAAGCTTTCTCAGTCAGACCGGCTGAGAATTCACAGGCCTGGGACGGGAGACGCGGCTCACCGCGCCAGCCAGCGGCCGTTGGACACAACTGCGTCGCAACAGACCGCTCGACTGGCGGGATCCTCGCGTACCCCCTGGCTCGCCCGCCGTCCAGGGAGGTGAAGGCGGACGAGGGACCAGGCCCTGTACGAGCCCCATGCAGAGCTTGCCAAGACCTGGTCACCTCATCGTGTACTTCCGGGAAGAAAGGCATTGGGGCGGGACGCTGGATTTGACCAGCGCGACCCCCCCCCCCCCAAGTACCAATCGTCCAACCGAGATGGGCCGGGACAGGGTGGAGGGTTCCACTCAAGCCCGACACACAAGGCGGCCCGGGAGAGCACAGCCGTGAGCTCGGGATCCGACTCGGGCAACGCTACCGTCCCGGGCGGCAGCGCGTCCGAATCCTCCCCCGAGGACTCAGGCCCACCTTCCGATGCAGCGATCGACCTCCGATCCGCCGCCGGCACACCAAAGGTAACGGCTGGACAGTCCGTAGAGGGCCCAGCTGAAACCAACGGTGGCACGATGGGTTGCGGTGCTGATGAGGCGGCAGGGGCCCGAGGAGCGTTTCCGCTCGGCGGGGAAGCCCTGACCGTAATCCTCAGGTCACCCTTCCTATACAGCGCCGTACCGTCATTCCGGTTCCCGGGGCCGGAAAAAACGGTCGTACGCGGCACAGGAGAGGGGACCCCCGCTTCCTGAGACTTCAGGAAGGAGAGTCTCGACCTCAGCATCGCGATAGCCATGTTCCCGCAATGGGAACATGAACCATCCACAAAAGCTGCTTCAGCGTGCAGAATGCCCAAACACGAGATGCAACGATTGTGCCCATCAGCAGGGACCAGGGAACGACCGCACCCATTAACACACAGACGAAATGACATACTGTCAGGGTTCGTCTGTAAAGCTCTTTTAGAAGGGGAAGTCAACTCACTCGTGCTGAAGCACCCAGGGAGCGACGCGATGTGTCAGGTACACCACTCCCTGACACACCGAGGAACCGGCCCAAATCGCTGCACACGCACACACTCTTTGTGTTGCTGTGAAAACAGCAGTTTTCGAGCTTATAGCTCAGCTCCTCGGAGACTCGCGACCTCGCTGAACGTGCCGTTTCACCAGCACTGAAAGCTCGCTGTAAATCCTCTTCTGAGGCAATGTTTTAGAATAAAACAAACGAAGAAAGGAATCTTCTGAACAGGACACCAGTGAATGGCTCCGAAGCGAAAGACAGAGTGCGATTGCATCTGCTTCCTATTTATATACACCTGTCGGGGGCGGTGCGCATTATGCAAATATCGCACGCCAATTCCATTGGCTTGTTTTAGTTTACACGAAGATGATAGGGCTCTCTAAGCGATATCCCAATTCGTGTATTCCCTGAAAGGGAACAACAAATATTAGATCTCGCGATCGCATCAAGGATTAGCCAAATTTCCATATGCATCTTGAAAAGCGGATCTTGAAATTTCCATGTCAAGTTTTTTGTGCCATCTAGTGGTTTAGAATAGAGGAAAATAAAATCAAAGGTATGTTTTACCCAGGGGGCGCATTTAGACCTGCTGTACCCTATTATTAACATTTTACCAAAATCAAGCTTGAATGAAGTTATAAGGTTTTGTCCGTCATTAGAACAGCCGTATTTGAAGCAGTAAGTGCATCGCATTACATTTTCATCAACTTACAGGTTACTGTAGCTATGTGTGCGCTCAGTTTTTTGTGTCAGTGTCATTTGGCCAAAATCTCATGTTATAAAATATTAAATGCTAATATTGGCTATGACTCGACAACAAATTCTAGTCTTATTTACCCTTGAACTGCAAACAAGCAGAGACAGTTCAAAATGTGTGCGGCTTTTCATTCAAGATTGAGGCATAGTGGAGTTATAAAGTTTTACCAACAGTTTGAGGATCCATTGGAGTTACTAGGTTTATTCACAAGCTCTTTTAAATCTTTTCATTGGTAAAATATGCTAATATGCTAAAACCCACAGACAGACAAAAAGGGTGACAAATAGTAATGATTTATGAAAATAAAAAAGAAAAAACATTGAAAAACGAATAGATAGAATGTTTCTGCCTGACAGCAATTAATAGCAAGTAGCTAATCATGGTTCTTGGCTCTGACAAAAAAAAAAAATAATACAAACAAATACAGTCGTGGCTGTACCATCTGCCTGACAATATTCAGTATAGCACAGCTTCTTATAGCTTACTCGGTCCCAATAGCTGTAGGGCAAAAGGACATTAAGTTAGTGACACTGATCAATGGAAAGTTAACCTGAACTTATCTTCGCTATGACTTCACGGTCTCTGCAGTCACTCAATAAACACACACAACCCTTTAGCCATTTACAACCACTTGAAATTCAATCCACAAGTCCATCAAATGCTTTCCCCCCAACATTATTATTTACTTCGCCATCTCTCTTAAACTCAGCATGCTACTTCAGCACTCGGCGGACTTATATAGTGCACTCTGCAGTGCTTGTTGACTGATGGACTGAGCTGTGTTAGTCCCCCTTATCTGTGCGTCAGTCAGACGTTTCAAACTCCGGTTGAAATCGATGGTGGGCAATACAGCCGGCCGTTTTTTGAGGCCACTCGAGAGGAGGCTGCCTGCCACTGAAGCTGCCTCCTAATGAGGGAAATCTCTACTGACAGCTCTCCGGGGAACAACTCTCAATTAGCTGAAAGCCACACACTCTCCATGCAGTCAATCCAATGTGAGAAGATCTCTGGAGACCGAGGCAGCATTCCTACAGACCCGCCGCGGCACTACGTGTTGAATGTTCTCGGAAGCTAATCCAAAGTGAAGGAAAAAATAAAAATAGGGCTAATGGATTTCCAGAAACGGACACCAATTTTAACGGTAAAGACTGAGTCATAGAATGCGATGTATCATAACTGTAATTGCAGGCCCACACAAAATATGCAGCATGAAACTCCACAGGCATGAACTGGCATGACTGTCATTCACAAAGTTTTACACATCCTGCCATTTTCATATCTCAGATTTAACATAATAATGCATTTAGCTACCAAAATAAAATATCAGAATATTAGAATGATTTCTGAAGGATCGTGTGACACTTAGATTTTTGACCGTGAAGGATCAAAATGTCTCCACGATCTGCTTTTTAAGAAATATCGTAGTATCGTGCTACAGCGCATTCTGGCGGTTTTGGTGCATCCATCCCGAACATACTGAATAACGCGATGTACATTCATATAACTTTAACATATAGGTAGGGTTACACTCACATAACATCGCAGTTATTCAGAACCACGTACGTTTATTATTTGCATGCGTTTTAAAGCCTTGCCAGTTAAACATTTTATTCACACTCTGTTCTGACATGCGCTTCACTAAAAACCTGCCAAACAGCGTGTGAGTACTGAACTATGTTATCTTTCAGTTCTCATTGTGTTTAAACTGTCAAATACACACAAGGGTTACATAAAGGGATAAGTGAACGTAAACAGTTCATTCTTTTTTTTTTCTTTTATGTTTTACCTTGTAAGGCTACATTTTTAAAATAAGGTAATTATTTTGACTGTACTGCTGATTTAGGACGCAAAAATAGAGGGCCGGAGTATATTGCAAGAAGGTTTCAGGCAAAATTTCAATATTGTGTATGCCAAACAACATTGTAATGGGAATTCACAATATAAAGAGATGCTAAATAAGTCACACAAGGTGACTGGCAGATTTATTCAGTGAGCAACAGCACTTCTGGGGTAATTACACAGCAGTCAAATCCAGAGAAACGTTAACAGCTAAATGCTTCAGCTCCAAAGCCCACAAGTGCAATTCATTTACTGCAAAATAACTCCATTGTGGGTAAACCATCACACTGACACAATCCACTGGTTGAATTTCCAATTACAGCTGGCAAGTGTTCAGTTTTAGCTAAACCAACTCACTTCTGCAAACTTCTAATAACGTGTGCACCAGAATGCCGGTGACTTCCATGTCCTCCAGAAAAAATCTCATAAAACATAAAAAAAGTCATTACAACTAGAGGCTGCTAAATAGAAACTCACCTCATTAATCGCTACATAGTAGCGTGGCTGCTGAAAGCGTGGGGTGTTGTCGTTTCGATCCCGTATGACTATCCGCACTTCGTGTAGGATCACCGTGCCAACAAGCTCATTAGTACACTGAACCTGCACTACAATGGACTGAATGTAGGAGGGAGGCTGAAAGACAAAAAGAAAAGATCGAAATCAAGCAGTTCATTTGCATGGTGTGCATCCAGCAGGCCAAACTAAAAATGACCATTTGCTTGCTGTCCATTATGAAGCCCATTACAAAGTGCATGCTGTGAACAACAGAATCCCCAGATTTTTGTTGAATCATATTTCTGGCTGAACCAAAAGAAATGAACAGATAAATAGCATCCAAAAGTCTGAGACCACTAGGGTTTTTTGTTGTTGTTGTTGTTGTTGTAACAAATGTAACAAATTTGCATAATGCCAGCTTATGGCCTTCATTGGCTGCTCGCAATCAACGTCTACTTTAAACCGTGTCGAGTCGAGTCGTCATCGTCAATAATGACGTCTTTAATGAACAAATAAGGGGCCGTTCACACAGAACGTGTTTTTCCATTCCATTGTGCTACTTTTCCATTGTTTTGCACGTTTTGCACTGGACGGAAGTGTATATAACCGCTGCGCTCAGGTCTTGCGTCTTTTGCAGCGTCTCAGGCATTCTAAAAATGCGGAGCTCAAGTTCAAATCAGTTCAACTTTTAAAAAACATCCCCTATATTCCACTCCCCGCGTTTCGCGCTTTTGAAAGCTGCCAACAAGCCTATTGCTCCTACATAAGTTTATTTTATCAGTTCTTTTGTCTTTGGGTCATTATATTTCTCAGAGACTTTAGCTTGTTCTAAATCAGATACAGATATAGTAGAAAAAGCAATTGCATGTGAATTAATTCTACCTAGCAGCGTCTATCTTCTAATAGTGAAGCTGTGTGTTTTAGTTACTAAGAAAATATATGCTAGAACTTTTCAGTTTCTAAGCTATTTTATTGATAAATCGACAAACAGTGTTGACAGTAATGATTCTGTATGTGCGCGATCTATCTGCATGTGATCTGCATGCTACTGCCTGTATGTGCGTTATGTACAGTAGTAGCGCAGTTTAGAATGGTGACTAATGTACCTGTACAATAAGCAGTTTAAAATGTGCATTAATCCAATCAATACTGAGCATCCAGATGGTATAATCAAACATATCTTGTGGAGTGCTCTCGGAGTACGCATTTATTTGTCATTAACTGTTGGATACGGAGCGTACTACTGGAATTGCTGGAATTTAAGATGGAAAAACTGATGTCATCGTTTGGATCACTGTGTTTTAAGTGCTGTGGAAGGCTCTAGAGCTGACATTCAGATTATGGTAATAGGCGTTTTGTTTCCAACATGCACTGTAAGCAGTAGACCAATCACAGACTGGGCCATCAGACCAATCAGTGCAGAGTAGGCTCTCTGAAAGGAGGGGTTTAAAGAGACTGAATCTTTGAACAAACCGTTTTCAGACTTTGAAAAATGTGGTGATGTGTAATGTATATTATATAGAAAATTAAAGGGATAGTTCACCCAAAAATGAAAATTTTATGTCTATCTGCTTACCCCCAGTGCATCCAAGATGTAGGTGACTTTTTTTCTTCAGTCGAATGCAAATTATGATTTTTAACTGCAACCGCTGCCGTCTGTCAGTCAAATAATAGCAGTAGATGGGAACTTCAACTATAACAGTAAATAAAACTTGCTTAGACAAATCAAAATTAAAACCTGCGGCTCGTGACGACACATTAATGTCCTAAGACACGAAACGATCGGTTTGTGAGAGAAACCGAACATTATTTATATCATTTTTACCTCTAATACACCACTATGTCCAACTTCATTCAGCTTCCTGTTAGTGAGGTCAAAAAACGCGTTCTGAAGACGGAAGTGATGTCTCGACCATATACTTCAATGAGCGAGAGACATCACTTCCGTTGTCAGAGCGCGATCTGACCTCACTAGCCAGAAGCTGAACGGAGTTGGACATAGTGGTGTATTAGAGGTAAAAAATTATATAAATACTGTTCGGTTTCTCGCACAAACCGATCGTTTCGTGTCTTAGGACATCAATGTACCATCACGAGCCGCAGGGTTTCATTTGGATTTGTCTATGGAAGTTTTTTCGACTCTTATTGTTCAAGTTCCCAATCACTGCTATTATTTGACTGACAGACGGCAGCGGTTGCAGTTAAAAATCATAATTTGCGTTCGACTGAAGAAAAAAAGTGATCTACATCTTGGATGCCCTGGGGGTAAGCAGATAAACATCAAATTTTCATTTTTGGGTGAACTATCCCTTTAATGGATGCATGTAAATCTATTGTAGTAGACCTCCAAAACAAAATTAGCAACCTTTAAAGGATTAGTCCACTTTCAAATAAAATTTTCCTGATAATTTACTCACCCCCATGTCATCCAAACTATTCATGTCTTTCTTTCTTCAGTCGAAAAGGATCGGTCATTTTTGAAAAAAATACAACTGTAAATGCTTTATAAACACAAATGATCGCGCTTATGCTTCCGCTTCCCGTATTCTTCAAAAAGCTTACGCCGTATGTCCTACGCCTTCCCTATTCCACTTATGGAAAAAAAATGAAAATTGGGCTGCGTTCGTTCCATAAGTTGAATAGGGAAGGCATAGGACATAAAGCTTTTTGAAGAATACGGAAAGCAGAAGCACGTGCACGCCGATCATTTGTGTTTATAGAGCATATACAGTTTTTATATACATATACAATTTTGTATTTCATATACAATTTTTTTTTTTTTGTAAATGACCAATCGTTTCACTAGATAAGACCCTTATTCCTCGTCTGGTATTGTTTAAAGCCCTTTGAAGCTGAACTGAAACTGTAATTTTGACCTTCAACCATCTGGAGGCTATAAGGAGAATAATCCTGGAATGTTTTCATCAAAAACCTTAATTTCTTTTTGACTGAAGCAAGAAAGACATGAACATCTTGGATGACATGGGGGTGAGCAAATTATCAGGAAAAGTTTACTTGAAAGTGGACTAATCCTTTAAAATAGCATAATAGGGGCACTTTAAAAAATCCTAAATATTTTCATGTTTAATTTTCATGTTTATAATTGAAGTGTGTCATTTTTCTGCACCACTAGCATTCAATGGTGATCTCAGACTTGTATAACAAAAGGATTTCAGATAATCACATCACGGTCCAGAACTCGTCCGGTGCTGTTCAGATACAGGCGTTGCTTGATGGGATCCAGAATGACCCAGTAGTCATGGTTGTCCCGTAGAGATAAAGAGATGGTCCTGTCAGGGTCTTCTGCTCTACCGTTTATCTGCATGTTCTCCACCAGAAGGGTTCCTGTAATAATAACAAACAAATATTCTTATTTGCTCACTGTTTCTTTTTCAAAAATCACTAGTGGCATATCCATAATCATTTCATTATACTATTAAATAAAAATGCACAAATTACTTGTTCTTGCCATAAGCATGCAAATACAATGGCACATAAAGTATGCAAATATAATTAGGGACTCTGACGAAACAATAAAGCTAATTAGAGACCTAAGATTTAGAGCAGATGAATAGATGTGTATTTTTTTCACCCCACCCCCCTCTCCACTAACAAATTGGTTCACCCTATATAACATCATCAGGTATTTAGGTTCATACCACTGAAAGAAATTTCCAAGTTTAATTTCTCAAGCAGTTCTCCTAGACAGCAATGAGATTAGAGTACAAACTGAGACTTTTGCTTCTCAATATTTTCTCCTGAGTAATAGACCCAGTGATCGCACATGTCTCTTCTAAAGTTTTAAACACTTAAAGTTTCAGACACCAAAAGCGAGGCCTGCAAAAGTCAGATCTCAACAAAAACTCAAAAAATTCTCACCAAATTCTCCCAAGACCACCTGAACTCTGATTTCCACATTCATTTTATAGTTCTACAATAATATTTAAGGTTAAAATTAAACTAACTAAAAATTAAAATTAAATTAACTGATTTGTACACAAACACTTAAATTAGTGTAAGTTAAGGAAGTTTTTTTATAATAATAAAGTTAAAATACTAACTTTACTATTATGTAATTATATTTCTACTCCAATTCGTTTTTGTTTTTTTTTTTGTTTTGTTTTTTTAAATAGGCCCAACATTATTTAAATATTGGCTGTTATAAAAACTTGATGGATTTATTCAAACATGCATTAAATATTGAAGAACATTATAAATTATAACGAATGTAATATTTAATATGGTGCATATATTTAACAATAAGCTCCTCTCTAGAGTTCAGTTTTATAGCTGACTAACGAGTTCATTATTGCCATTTATTGGATGGGAAGAGCGCTGCAATGTTCTATTCATCCATCAACTGAAAACAGACTAGACTAATCGATTCTTGGGACTTGGGATTTAAGTTCGTAAAAAATGAGAATCAATTAAAATCGAGAAATCGATATTTTTACCCAGCACTATTTAAAATATGTTAAAAGAAATACCAAATAATCAAGTATTTTACATGTCCTTTATTATGTTAGTCAACACATCAAAATCAAACAGTGTACTTCTTTAAAGCATGACAAACTGTCCTTCAAACATATATATATATATATATATATATATATATATATATATATATATATATATATATATATATATATATATATATATATATATATATACTGTATATACTTAAGATTTGAAATACATGACAAGTGCACATCTTTTTCACATGGGGTACACTACCGCCTAAAAGTTTGGGATTGGTAAGATTTTTAATGTTTTTAAAAGAAGTTTTGTCTGCTCACCAAGGCTTAATTTATTTAATTAAAAATACAGTAAAAACAGTAATATTGTGAAAAATTATTACAATTTAAAATAACTGTTTTCTATTGGAATATATTTTATGAAGTTATTTATTCTCGTGTTGGCAAAGCTGAATTTTCAGCATCATTACTCCAGTCTTCAGTGTCATATGATCCTTCAGAAATCATTCTAATATGATGATTAGTTCCTCAAGAAATATTTGTTATTATTTTCAATGTTGAAAACAGTTGTGTACTTTTTTTCAGGATTCCTTGATGAATAGAAAGTTCAAAAGAACAGCATTTATCTAAAATACAAAGCTTTTGTAACATTTTACACTACCATTCAAAAGTTTGGGGTCAGTAAGAATTTTTATTTGTATTTTATTTTTTTTTTAAAGAAATGAAAGAAATTAATACTTTTATTCAGCAAGGATGCATTAAATCAATCAAAAGTTGCAGTAAAGACATTTATAATGTTACAAAAGATTAGATTTCAAATAAACACTGTTCTTTTGAACCTTCTATTCATCAAATAATCCTGAAAAAAA
>NC_090239.1:29426226-29448726 GCF_024489055.1 Chanodichthys erythropterus
GACTTGGCGCTGAACGGGAAAACGCGAACGGCGCCGGACGCAAACTAGCAAACACACTTGTGCTGCGCCTGCGTCGCATTGCGCCGGGTGTATTATGGGGCCCATGGAGTGGGTCAGACATGATTTTGATCGCTTCATTAAGTTTTCTTTTGTAGAAAGCCTTTCTTTAAAGTGAATTTCGTTTTGTAAAAATTGAATCTTAATTTTAATCAATGTTTCATCAACAAATTGCCTGGATTTAATAAATAAGAAGCAAATATATTCATGGATGCGCGGGCGCGATCACTTGATCTGGAGCGCGTCTTATATGCTAAATGAACCGAAACTCAGCATAGGCTGCTTGACTCACAGACACGAGAAAAATATCTATAGAAAGCTCGAAATGTCTTCTTTTAAACGAAATAATTAAAAACTAAAAGAAATGGGCTACTCTCTGATTATGTAATCCGAATGAAAAGTGCATTCTGCACATCCACTGCGAAGATGATGAGAGTCAGCAATGTCAACTTCATCTTTGCAGCCGACACTGATTTAGAAAACATTAGATTGTAAAAAAAAAAAAACACAAAAAAAAAAAACAATCAAAATGTCTCCTTGCTGTTTTTTTTTTTTTTTTTTGTCACATTCATAATTTCTTTTGCCAGTTCTTTGGCAAGCTTTATGCTTGCGCTTGAGTCCTATATAAATGCTAATTATAATATTCTCTCCAGTATTTAAGTAATTAAATGTGATAGTCAACTAATGGCTTGAACAACTTGAAGGAGAAAAAAAAAACTTATAGGCCTATTTTAGCATGTCAAAGGGTAGGCTATTCTGATTTGAGCTCGCGCTCTGCTCGCATGCTCACACACACTGAACTTTGTGCGATTGCTTCGGAAATCGGCAGGTCGAAAAATCGTGTCGTATAGCCTATCACCTCGTCCGTGCGATTTTCAGATAAACTCACTCGTGACGTGGACATACGATCTTCTGACCGTCAAAATTCGCACCGTGTAGCCTAGACCTTCATTTACAGAACGAAATATGAACATCAAAAGGTAGGCCTATATGATACAGTACAACTTATAGAAGAGCATTGTGTCTCATAGGACATTTCCCTCGGGAATTGGGATGTCGCGTTTTTACCTGTTGGTTAAAAAATGAATGGCCTAGCCTTGATCACAATCCGTGCGATCAAGCTAACAAAATAGGCTAATAACATTGCAATAATTTTGACTTGAAATAAAGTTTGATCATTTTGACTCAAGACTCCGCTTTAAACTGTGAAACTAGCCGAAAACCGTGGGTTCATTCACACACAAAACTGACATGATTGCGATTGGCAATAGTGTAGGCTACGTCAATCGGTCCACCTGTGGGGAAAACTTGCGATTTTAAACTGCTTTATGATAAACATTAATATTTGTCAATGTATTTTAGCAAGCAGTTCTGTAAGAAGGAAAATCATGGTCTCTAAATTGAATCTTGAACGCACACGCTTGTCAACATGAGAAATAGGTCTAATCTATAACCTTTTGCAATACAGAGTATAAAGTTGTAAAAAGTTTAGTAAAAAGTTAATAAATTGTGGGGTCTTACCATACTGGTATCCCAGATTTCAATATTTGGTGGTTTAAATGCCTGCTTGAGGTCTCTGTGAAAGTTTTAAAGCAGTTTTTAAAGCAGTCTTCTGTGCCGCTTTCAGACCGGTCACGTCCGTAACGGAAAACTGTCACATCCGTAACGTTGTTTTTTCCTCATTAATGCGAACACGAAAAATGAAATAAAATTATTATTTTATGCTCTGTGGAGAGCCAACCCTTCTTCATTCGGTGGGCATTATTACTTTTGGTTTGCTCAATGTAATTCACAGAATTCGTAAAAAATATGTTGTCACCCAAAGCTTAGTGACTTTTTTTGTCACGTCCGTAACGCTGTATATTTTCCTCATCTAAAATATAAAACAGTTGTATAGTCTGACATTTTTCTAATGTCTGGACTCCTTTAGTAAGGGGTTATGAATATACAAATAGACGGTTCAATATGTTGCTATTAAATGCATTCTTTGAGCGTTTATATTTCAAGTTTTGACTCCAAATGTCATGTCCATAACGCTGGAATTGCCCATATATATATATATATATATATATATGATAACTGTGATAACCAGAAATAGAAGATTGTAAATATTGGTGATTTTATTTCTTATCACTTTTATTATATATATATATATATATATATATATATATATATATATATATATATATATATATATATATATATATATATATATATATATAATATATATATAACCAATATTATTTTTGACTCCACACGTTTTGGTTAAAAACAGTGTTTTTGACAGTGTAATGTAAAGCTTTCCCATCCATTGTGCTCTACTGATTATGTTGCAATTGCTATTTTAACAAAGCAGCACAGCTGCGGTATTACATGGGTAATGTAACAAAGTCTGTACCTGTTTTATCTTGCACTGCTCGTGTAATCACCGATCCTGAATACAAAAAGACAATCTGCTGTGTGTGAACCTCAACCATTCTACTGTCCTCCCCCCGTGGAGTGGAGGATCAAATAGCCTTTTCAAAATAATCAACAGGTTTTCTGTGAAGCCCTGTCAAAATGTCAAGGTTACTTTGCTGAATTATTATCAATATTAGGTGGAAACATAAACTGTTGCCGGGATCGACCTTGAAAACATGGTGTTTACACAATGTAACAAGGTGTTATTGAGGAAAAGCATTAGTCTTAATGCACTGTTTGTTCAGTTGATCAGAGCTCTGTCCTCTTTCCAACTTGCCACCGGCCTCCCTCCCTTCCCCCACTCTGCAGCAATGCCAATTATTTGCTTTTCAAATTTATTACGCATTCATGACTGCTGATCTTGAAACGGCCTGGGAGATAGGATTACTAACCAAGGACAATGCTCCACTCTTAGGATATACTTTACAGTTTTGTGAATATGCTGCATACTGTTAGTTCTTAGTCATTTTTGGGACGAATAACTAGTTTTTGAAGTAATAAGTTATAAAATATGCTTATTAACATACCATACACTCTTAGAAGGAAAGGTTCTATGTAAAACCTTAAAAGGTTCTGTCAGGCACTTCATATATAGAACCTTTCTTCCCACCATTTGATCATTTTATGGATTAAGTTCATTTTTAATG
This sequence comes from Chanodichthys erythropterus, assembly GCF_024489055.1. NCBI lineage: Eukaryota > Metazoa > Chordata > Actinopteri > Cypriniformes > Xenocyprididae > Chanodichthys > Chanodichthys erythropterus. The sequence goes on from NC_090239.1 coordinate 29,429,391, forward strand.
AAATTATATGCATTAAACAGCTTGTAAACATGCTTTATCAGTAGAAAAAATTAAACAACCCATTAAAAATGAAATGATCTATCTAGGGCTATGTGATATATAGACACGATAAAACGGTAGGAATTTGTCATCCGGTTGAGATTTTAGTCTATCGTCCATTATTGTGGTTACGCTCTCACGTGAAGTTGTTGTACTGCGCTGTCACAAAAGCTTATCATTTGCATGCGTTTTCAAGCATTGGGGTTTAAAAACAACTGATTTTAAAACATTAAACCACAATAATCAGCGAAAGAGAACTCATTTCGGTAGATACACGCGCTGTCTGAGAGATGGTTCCTGAGCGAACACACCTGAAACACATGAATATAAAGCTGCTGCTCACAGAGCGTGCAAGTACTGAAATGAGTGCTTTTTGCCACCCTTTTGGTCTTGAAATGTCAAATACACACACACTTATGTGTCAAAATTCGCGTCTTTGTGAGTATCCTCATAAACACAGTCGTTTATATATTTCTTAAGTGAATGTAAACAGTTGAGAAAGTGCATGTGTATCAGAATATTAGATCAGTGCATTCAGTCTTAAAATATACCTGCTGCCATCTGTGCCATTAATGTTAAACATCAAAAGACAAAGAGAAATCCTGACTGAATCACTTTTCTAACTTTAATAAGAATGTGTATTTCATTTATACTGTTAAGACTAATCAGTATTTTTTTTATACAATTTATGTAGTAGCCTGTTTATTTAGATTTTTTAAAGTAGGTCTATATTTTATTTGTGTCTTTGTTCTATTGTTCCTGTTGATTGTAATTAGTTTCTTTGTTCTTATTTTGTCACTGACTCTTTACTTGTCTTCAGTAAGCTTGATAGTTTTTTTTTTTTTTTAATTATTATTATTTCGTTAGGCTAGTATTAGTTTTTGTGATATTTTGGTGAGAAGAATTATGAAATTTCACTGGTATCAAACATTTTTATATCACAAAAACCTAATTTAAAGCAAAAATAATGATATATATCATTATTGTGAAATAAAATTACTTATATCGTGATATAAGACTTTGATCGCCCACCCCTATTTGCAACTATTTAAGACTATTTCTCCTTATATAGAACCTTTTTGGCATAAAGGGTTCTTTAAAATTGAGTCAAGAACTTTAAGGGTTCTGAGTTGAACCACATTAAACCACTTTTCTAAGACCGTACTTAGTACTAATCAGACAACATTTGGCCATAAAACTGTGTCTGATTGGCCGATTAATAGAAGTATGTCAGTTCCAAAATGTACCCACAGCCTTTTTTAGAGAATGGTGTTCCATTTTCTCTTTGCAGTTGCATTATAGTTAGAGTTAATGTTGTGTATTGGTGTTCAATGAAATTATTCAATGTTGTGTGCATCTTATTTGTTGTAATATTGAGTATGGAGTGTACTATTTTTACACGTCTTAACAAGTATTGTGTGAAAAAACTGTGAAGAATGTTCGCAACTCTTTTGTGCATTCCCAGTGTAGTTGCTAAATGAGACATGGTGAATTTAAATAACAATGTGATTAAGTGTCAGCCAAAGCACCTGCAGTAATGTGAGCTTCACAACTCGGCAGCCTCAGATGCACTCAGCAGATTGTCCAATTAAATTACATTTGCATTTGCAGCGAATAACCCAAGCGACCGCTGATAAAGTTAATCAGCTATCATAGAAACTGCCATGCATTTGCAGAGGCTACACTATGCTGGGTTAATAGTACAATAACAGACATGTTTCATATTTACGAGAAGAGAGTCAGTGGATGGGTCATGACCCAGAAATGGGGCACATATTTGTTATTATGGGGTCACAAAGTGCATTCCAAAAAACTGCTAAATGTAGACGGAATTTAAAAATTGCAATTTAGTTTATTAGTAATTTTAAAGTACAACTTAGAATTTAATCATGGATAAGTAGGGTAGAACAAAATACACTTAACTTTTAAAATGTCAAAGGAAATGCAGCATTTTTATAGAAATGTAAAATACTAGTCAAATTAGACAGATTCTGAGTTTGCATCCACAAAAGCTACAGAAAAAGCTAGAAAATATTACCTGCACTATTGTATATTAATGTGTTGTTAATGGTTATTTTGATATTAAATAATTGAAAATAAAAAATATAATTAAATAATTTCAATGATAATGTATTAATAATTAAATATGATTATATATATATATATATATATATATATATATATATATATATATATATATATATATATATATATATATTTTTTTTTTTTAAATAATTTAATTATAATCATTTTATATTTAATCAAATCATCATTTTAAATCATCAATCATTTTAATTTAATGAAATCATTTTAATTATAACATTTTTATAATTTATTTTAACACATATTTTTATTATTATATATATATATATATATATATATATATATATATATATATATATATATATATATACATATGTGTGTTAAAAAAAAAAAATATATATATATATATATATATATTATTTTAAAAAAACTTATAAAAATGGTTTAATTAAAATGATTTTAATTATATATTATTATAATTTTAAATTATTTAATTGTGAATAATGTCTATATACAAACAAAACAAAATAACCTTTTATAAGCATGATATAAGCATTATATTATATAATTATACTTATTATATTATTAATACAATAATTATAATTCATTTTTTAATTATATATTATTAATTTCAATTATTTTTAAATTAAACTGTAAAAATGTGTGTTATTTTATCTAATATTTTTACATACATATATGTGTGTGTGTGTGTGTGTGTGTGTGTGTGTGTGTGTGTGTGTGTATATATATAATATATATATACAGCTATGGAAAAAATTAAGAGACCACTTAACATTGATTTCTGAACTTGGAGTGGTCTCTTAATTTTTTCCATAGCTATATTATATATATATATATATATAATATATATATATATATATATATATATATATATATATATATATATATATATATATATATATATATATATATATATATATACACACACATCAACGTATTTTTTATTAATAATTATCCCATATTATGTTAATAAATGTAAATCTTTTATTTTTAATTTCAGTCTGAAATGTATTTATGCACGCTAAATTATTTTTGGTACAGCGTTGAACCGCTTAATGTTTATTGTAAATGCCTGAAGCAAATTTGGGAGCCACTGATCTGACAAGTTCCTCTGAATCTATACTGTTTGAACATTTGATCAACATTCTGTCTTATTTGAATGCTCAACTGCGAAGACTCGGCAATGTGCTAATGTTTAGCGAGCGCGTGTATGCAAACAGGAAGGTATGCGAGAATACGGCTGTGTGATAAAACAGGGCCACTCTGCTGTTGCCTTTTTGTTTCTACACCCAGGTGATGTAATTTCCCCTCTGGCTGGGGTTAGTCATTCATTAGAAGGATAGCAGTGGCTGAAACAGCAACAGGCCTGCAGTGATCTCTTTCTGGCAGCCGGCCGATAAAATTTAACACTTAGAGTTTGTGCCTAGAGAGGGCAACATAACACTCCTGTGAAGACGTGCAGTTTTTGATTTTTTTGAATCGACTGTTTTTGCCCTCCTGGGCCAACAAATTCTTGGGCGTACAGTCTTACTGTACTCTCTAGCACTGGCGTTCAGCTCAGCTTCACACGGATCTGTTTGTTTCTAATTATATTTCCTCTTGTCTTTTATCTTGTTTAATCTGTCCTTAAGCGTAAAGCTTTTTTTTTCTTCTCAGAAATAAAGATACAGAGCTACTCCCTACCACAGCAAATATTTCAGTTATGATAGTATTTCACAGAAAATATGTGTCATTTTAAAGGGAGGAATTGTTTTGGCAAGAGCTCAGCACTGCTCTCACAGTTTTTCAGGATTTAATTGGACCCAGTTGTTCTAGAGTCCCTTAGCTCGTAATATCATTGTTTTAGTGTGTGTGTGTGAGAGCGAGAGAGACAGAGGGGTTTTAACGCTGTGTCGACAGACTCGGCGCTGGCAATACTCTTGAACAGCATTTATGTTACATGGTTTATAAATAGATTTCCATATCAGATTCCAGCAAGCACTGTGCACTTTGTCTAACAGGCATAGTTTGCATATCCATAAGAAACCTCCAGTACTGTGCATTTACAAACCGTGCGTAAGGAAAGATAATGGCTGCGTGTGCAAATACGCTGGCAAATTTCCTCTTCTTGAGTGCCAGTAACTTCAAAGGATCCAGAGAAGGGCGCTAATGTCTTATTAGTTGCTTCTTTCAGCTGTTATTTGAATTACAAACCTGGAGATTCGGAGTTGTGCAGGAAGCACGTGGCAGAGATCCAGACACATTTCTGCTGCCTGGCATCAGTCCATGTTTGTGTTTGAATCCTTAAGACATATTTATAGTTCAAATGAAATCAGCACTCCTTTTGTTGGTAACATTCCGTAACGTGTTATTTGCTTTACTGTGGCGGTTCACGTTAGGGATGAGCAAAAGTACATATTTTCATAATTGACTCTGAGGTGACTAGGCAGACTTAAAGAGATAGGCCTAGTTCAGTCGTATATGAATGTTCTGTTTTATGTACTCACCTGTGTGTCTTTATTTGATGTTTGGAATGTATACAGGCAATATAAAATCTTTTTGAAAGAAGTTTTTTTTACTGTATTTTTGATTAAATAAATGCAACCTTGGTGAACATAAATACTTTTTTCAAAAACATTACAAAATCTTCATTATTCCAAAGTTTTGACAAGTAGCTTAAAAGGAGATATTTAGCAGAATGTCCAAGCTGCTTTTTTCCTTAGTTGTGGTTACATTTTCCATTTCTCAATCTAGCACTATCTGGATTTTCATGTGAGAGCTAGAGATGAAACGGTATGAAAATGTTGGTCACACTTTAATTTAGGTCCAATTTTCACTATACGCTCACTATTAACTATGACTTCTGTCTCAATAAACTCCTAATTACTGCTTATTAATAGTTAATAAGATAGTTGTTAAGTTTAGGTATTGGTTAGGATTAAGGGATGCAGAATATGGTCATTAATATGTGCTTTATAAGTACTAATGCAACAACTAGTTCACTAACTAAACAACTAGTTAATTTTGAGAATTGGACCCTAAACTGAAGTGTTGCCAAAATGTAATAGTGCAACTATAGTGACCAAAATGATGGTTATTAATATTATATTATTGTTAAAATGTGCTGGAAGTGTTCAAAATTACTCATATACACACTGAAATAATTTCACCAAGTTTTATGTCGAAAACCAACAAACAACAAATACAGTACAATTAACATCACTTTTGTTTGCATAAACATTACAATAATTAAAAATGAAACATTAAAAATGATGGCTGTATTTTAAATGAATAAAAATATTGGTTGGGTGACTTAGTGTAACTTTATTATCTACTAATTACATGTTCAAATAAAGTTTTGGCCAAATAAATAAATAAAAATAATATATATATATATATATATATAATTTACAATAAAAATTCTATTCGATTTTCGCATCGGTCTGAACAAAAACAGTAGACAGGCTGAATGAAAATGTAAATCCACTCTCTGACAGTAGATGGCGCTTATGGAAGAGCAGAAATAGAACTGTTTCCTGTTTGTAGATGAAAAGCAAATGCCATCAAAACTTTTCTGAAGGCAGGTTCCCCCTTTATACGTTCATGTAATTCAATCATTCACACGTTCTTTTATATAATTTCTCTCAGCACTCTGCCATTCCGACATGTTTTCACACAAAATAAAACTTACGCTGCGTGTTGCGCCTGCATGAATCTGTTGTTAACTCTACTTAATGCTTACAGTATTTACCAAGTTTTTCAAATCGCGATAATCAAATATTGAAATACTAACCCGAAATACTTACCTTCGGAAATGTTTTATCACGGTCAAACCAGTAACCGTTTCATTCTTAGTGAGAGTGAAAGATTTTCCTATGCAGATTTCTCAACAGGTTCAGATTGGACATGCAGATTCAAAATATTGACCAACAGAGCTGTTCTTCATACATCGCTGCACAATTGACAATACACAGTGGATCTTGTTGCTCTCGTAGTTTCGCCAAAATGTACTTAATGTGAACGTACCTTTACAGTCAAAGTGCACGGGGACCAGGGACAAGCTTTGTCACCATTCACTTTCCTTATTCAGTTTTTATTCCCCAAAACTATCACACACAAAAAAAACTTTGGATTGTGCATAATAAGCAACATTATTTGCTCACGAATTGTCTGGAAAGGTAGATTTGGAGACTTTAGCGTGCTGGCACTGGCAGTATAGCAGTGTGCTGAAGCACAACATACTTCACAAAGCCTCTTTTCGTCTCTGATTTTATTCCCTTCAAAGAACGGCTGCCAAAAATATTAAGTAGGGAAAAAGAAATTGAGCTAAAATAGTCCACCTTGGTTGTTAATAATATAAGAATAATAGCAATCGCTTGTTAAAACATGATTATTTGAACTTTTTAACCCCCAAAGTGTGGTTGACATTGATATTTCTTGTTTTTCTTTAACCTTCATCTGAGCATTACAAGCAAACATTTGCATTGTCTCTCAAACCTCTCACGTTTCATGACAAATGGGTTTAATTTTCTAAGGCGGTGTCATCATATTTCAGAGCGGCCCATTCTGAAGCAGCGCTGCACTTCCACGTCCAATCAGCGCGCCGCTCGACACATTCAAACAAACGGCTTTTGTTGGCGTGTTGTAAAAGAAACTGAATTAGATTCAGGAGAGATTTCAGTTGCACATCTGCAAGTTATTTCTGAATCAGTTCATGCCTCTTTGACAGCGACTGTGCTAATTGCAGCAGGATGGAACCGTGGGTCTCGTCTTCAGTGTGAATGTGCAAAACAGACGTTTAATGCAACACTAGAGTTTTGAGATGAGAAAATATACAGTGACAATTTGTGTCTAAACTTGGGTGCTGCTGAATGCCGGTGATGTTGTTAAGTTAAGGATTAACGTCTGTAAAAGTTTACCTAAAGAGAGCAAGCAAATTTATTTTGAAGCTGATAATGTCAGTTTGGTTTATGCTCTACACATAAAGAAAATAATCAAATGAGATAAAGTAGCTTTCATTTGTTAAATATTTATTTCACTAGATTATCCAAAAATAGGCCTTAGCATAAGGTAGTTTAATATATAAATGGTTTGTATTGATAAAATGGCTTTATTGTGATTATATTCTTTTAGCACGATATAACATTCATAAATTATATAAGATTGTGTTTGTAGCATTAAGTCAAGCGTGCTTCAGTTGTAATAGGAATATTAGTAAACTTGTTTACAACAGCTTTAACTGTGAACAATTAAGCAGTAGCTGTAGCCTTAGCTGTTGTTTACATGCGGACATCCAATATTAAGGGGTATTAATAGAATGTTTTCATAAACAGAAGAAATTATTAACATAAGATTGAATTGTATGAGTGCCTTTCCTGACAATATATTGTAATATATTAATTAAAATCTGCAGCCTGGTGCCATTTTCTTTGAGCCTTGGCTAGGTAAAATATTTCGAATATTTATATGTTCATAATGATATTTATGGTGATATTAAGTTTCCTAACGAGTGTGTAATTAGAATGTTTTGATTTATATTTGAAAATGAAAGAATTTAGACAAGAATCATGTTTTAATAGCATCTTATAATAGCATTAAAACTTCATTGATTTGCATCATGCCATTTTTTCATGTATTAAAATGTTGTGGTAAAAATATTTGTAGGTAAATTTTATTTATTCTGTGTATTAATTTGCATATGAATGGAAATTATTCAGTATATGTCTGTCTGTCTGTCAAAGTGAAAAGTATAAAAGTAAAAAAAAAATGAGTGTACCATTTTTCTAAGCTGTATCGCCCAGTCCTAGTTTGAATTCAGAGTAAGATCAATTATTCAAGCTGAATACTTGATTTAACTTTTAACTAGACTTAAAAAGACTTCCTAAGGATCCGCGAGGCCCCCTTTTCACGTTAGCAGGTCAATAATTAAATCGACATGCAAGCAGGTGTACAAATCTGCGGTGACCTGGGGAATTCTTGAGCTGACCTCTGAATCAGCGGAGTGAGACGGGCTCAGCGTGATTCTGGTTGAGGGGTTTGCAGTCTACACCCCTTTGCTCTGCTTCTTAAAGACCCTTAAAGTGTAATAAAAAGGAGGCGAGTGTTTTTCCAAAAGTAATGCAAGGAAACCTGTTAAAGGCTTTGATTGATCTTTCTCTTAACATCACTTAATAGAAGGTAAATGCAATCTGTTCAACTTTTTATTGTTTTATTTGTTTCCTCCTAAATTAATTTACACAGTGAAGTAATATTTCAATCAAAGCAGCAGGGTGCAGTCAGAGCTTCAAAGCAGCGGAGCAGGGCACATGATCTTATAGTAAAGTTTTGCTATGTCGCCATCAGGATTAACAGTGTTTGACCCACTTAGTTTTATAGACGTGTGAAAACAAATGCCTCTGCGCTCAGATGGTCATTATGAAGAGGCTAGATTCATTTTTCTGCTGCAGACATTTGGAGTGTGCAATGTAAAGGGCTGCATGTTTTCTATTTACACCTGTAGTGGTTGAAAAAAAGGTAATTGAAATGAGTGTTTCTCATAGTTGCAATCTAACACAGTACCAAAATTAAAAGTTAATGAAAGACAGTGTTAAGTGACAATCCTATATATATATATATATATATATATATATATATATATATATATATATATATATATATATATATATATATATATATATAATATTTTTTTTTTTTTGTGTTGTTTTGTTTGTTTTGTTTTATTTTATTTTATTTATTCCATACTTACTATGCACAATTATATAGTTAGTTGAATTTTATTGTTTGAATTTGAATTGAATTTAGTATGTTTTTCTTTTTCTTGGTGTGTTTATCCTTCTTGCTTTCCCATATTTTATTTTATTTTATTTTATTTTATTTTATTTTATTTTATTTTATTTTATTTTATTTTATTTTATTTTATTTTATTTTTGTTTGTTTTATTATTTTATTTTATTATATTGTTTTGTTTTATTTTTTATTTTATTTTATTTTATTTTATTTTATTTTATTTTAATTTATTTTATTTTATTTTATTTTATTTTATTTTATTTTATTTTATTTTATTTTATTTTATTTTATTTTATTTTATTTTATTTTATTTTATTTTATTTTATTTTATTTATGCCATCCTTACTATGCACAATTATTATAGTTAGTCGAATTTTATTGTTATGTATGTATGTAAGTATTTAGTTTGTTTTTCTTTTTCTTGGTGTGTTTATCCTTCTTGGTTTCGCAGATTATATTTTATTTTATTTTATTTTATTTTATTTTATTTTATTTTATTTTATTTTATTTTATTTTATTTTATTTATTTTATTTTATTTTATTTTATTTTATTTTATTTTATTTTTGTTTTGTTTTGTTTTGTTTTGTTTTGTTTTGTTTATTTTATTTTATTTTATTTTTGTTTGTTTTATTATTTTATTTTATTTTATTTTATTATATTGTTTTGTTTTGTTTTATTTTATTTTATTTTATTTTATTTTATTTTATTTTATTTTATTTTATTTTATTTTATTTTATTTATGCCATCCTTACTATGCACAATTATTATAGTTAGTCGAATTGTATTGTTATGTATGTATGTAAGTATTTAGTATGTTTTTCTTTTTCTTGGTGTGTTTATCCTTCTTGCTTTCCCATATTTTATTTTATTTTATTTTTGTTTTGTTTTGTTTGTTTTATTATTTTATTTTATTTTATTATATTGTTTTGTTTTATTTTTATTTTATTTTATTTTATTTATGCCATCCTTAATATGCACAATTATATAATTATTCAAATTTTATTTTTGGATTTAGTATGTTTTTGTTATCTTGGTATGTTTATCCTTCTTGCTTTCCCATATTTTATTTTTACTTTATTTTATTGTTCATGTTATTTTATTTATTTTTTATTCTATCCTTATTATGCCCAATTATATAATTAGTTGAATTTTATTGTTTGGATTTTGTGTGGGTTTTTCTTTTTTTTTCTTGCTTTCCCATTTTTTTGGATCACAACCCACAAGTTGAGATCAACTAATTTCTACTGCAATATTCTATGTTACAGTGAAATGCTATGTAAACCTAGAGGAATGCGTATATATGCCCTGTTGCGAGTTAGAAGGAAATCTCAGATAACGCATTCATATCCTTACATTAGCTGCTTTTATTAAGGCCAAACCCTCTTCTTGGTAACTTTATAAACCTTTTCATATGTTACGTTTAAGTACACTGAAGTAAAGTTCCATTTTCATCCTATTACGCTGTCTGTGCGAGAGATAAATTGTTTGCTTGACAGCATGACAATGGGACCTATTCTGTGGAACTAAGAAAAAAAAAATCTGAAACCTAAAAAGAAACAGCCCTACTTAAAGAGGACGTAATTAGACATGGTCTGTTCAGCAGAAAGTTGTTGCTGCCTGCAGATCTGGCAGAATGAATGGAGAGGAAGCAAAGATATGAACTATATTCCAGTGTCGCAGAGCAGGTATTCCCTCTGATCTATGCTCGCCTTTATTGGGTCAAGCTTGGGAAACGTTGCCAAACAATGTGAAGGAAGCATTTAGTGAATTTTCTCAGCATGCTGTACGGTCAGTCAAAAGTGCATGATCCAGAGCTCTGCCAAATACGAACGCATCTGTTCCCCAGATTCCCTGTATAACTGGGACTGTTCTGTTATCCCATGCCAGGTCACAAGCAAAGCTCTTGCTTCACTTTTATAAGTGAATAATGTAAGTGTGTTTGGCAAAGTCATTGTAATGTTTTAGTGCGGTGACGCATTAAAATGGAATTGCACTCCTAATTACAACATTTTGAATTGCAACTTGCGCAAGATATATATTAGAAGGAAGAAATGACTGTGGTTAGAGTTGTGCTATTTGTCTGGTGCCTTAGACTGTGCACACTGAACCCAATTTTTTAAAATCCCATCTTTAGGACTGTCCACTACGGTACCAAAATTTCAATAGTCGGTACCAATACCATAAAGTTTTGTGGTTCTGTGAAAAAAGTTTTTGTGGATAAAGTTTTGAAAAATTAAGTACTTAAAAAACTATTTGTTCGTTATCACTGTCAGTCATCACAGTTTCCGATTCAATTACGCATTTAAATACGGCTGTCAATCTAGAAACTTTGCAGTGTACTTAGCAGCATGAAAAACTAAACTAAACTTGTCTTCAGATTGTGAATGAGTAATGAAGAGAAGAACTAAGGCTGAATACTTAGGCCCGGTTTCACAGACAGGGCTTATATTAAGCCAGGATTAAGCCTTAATTCTAGGGTACATTTATAAAAGCCACTTAAATGCCCTAATTGAACTACTGTTGTGCATCTTGAGACAAAACAATGGCACTGACATATTTTAAGATATGTCAGTGCAAGTTGCTTTCGGTTAAAACAGCTCAAACATGTATTTTAGCCCAGGACTAGCTTAAGCCTGACCTCTGAAACCGGAGGTTAGTGTGGCTACTGTGCTAGATTAACTGGGACTTGTCACAGCACTTACATATTGTTGTTCTTTTGTTGGTTTAACTGCTTCTATTGGTAAGTTGCTTTGGACAAAAAAGGTGTCTTTGAATTTCTTATTTACATCATGTTTACACTTTGTTGGTTACAATGAAAGGATTGGCGAGTTTGCGGCCTACATTGAACTAAACAAGAGCTTGTGTTTTCAGCGGTGTCGAGTGCATTCTGATTAACTTAGTGACTAACACCTCTGATAGGCCATTGCGTTCACGCGCTCAACAGATATAATTGTGATTGGCTACAATGCTTAACACTTCAAAAACACACTGTAAATAGAAACCTTTGATGCTCAGAGAGTGCTCTAACAAACACAAACAAGAGCATTTGAAAGCAGCCTCTTTTCAGCAGGTACAGAAAATACCGGGTACTCGGTACTACTGGTACTGCAGAAATGCTGGTCAACTTTTTTTTTGTACTGATTGGTACCGGTAGTACCGGTACATTTGACAACGCTCCCTATTGCGCCACATTGTTGTTTTGCAAGTAATAAATATTTGTGTTGAGTCAAATATTTGGTAATGAGGTCATTACGATAAAGAAAAGTAACAATATTTTAACAATTTAGTTCAAAGCTCATGTTCTAAGAAAAGTACACTTTGTATTCATGTTGGTTTTCAGATGGTTTATAAACTGTTGCTTTCACTATTGTTTTCAAGACACGTTCCAGTTTAATGCATAAACATGGTGTAACCATCAAGTAAAAAGTAATAACATAATTTAATGAAACCTTGAATCAGTGGACACATCCTAATCATTATTTAAAATGTTTTTAAATATACACTATGGTCAGAAGTTTGAAATAATTAAGAATTTTGAATGTTTTTGAAATAAGTCCCTTTTTTTTACCAGGGCCACATTTATTTGATCAAACATACAGTTAAAACAGTAATATTTTGTGAATTTTCAGCATCATTACTTCAGTCTTCAGTGTCACATGATCCTTCATAAATCATTTGAATATGCTGATTTTTATTGATTATTATTGGTGCTCAATTATATAATAATAATAATAATAATAATAGAAACAATATTAATAATAATATCAGTGTTGAAAATAGTTTTGCTGCTTAATATTTTTGTGGAAAACGTGAAATACGTTTTTGCTGAATGCAAGTATTAATTTCTTTTGGAAATAATCTTAACTTGCCCCAAACATTTGAATGGTAGTGTGTCATGGTTTACACAAAAATGTTAAGCAGCAAGAACTGTTTTCAACGTTAATAAATGGAAATGATAAGAAATGTTTCTGGATCACCAAATTATCATATTAGAATGAATTCTGAAGGATCATGTGACACTGAAGACTGGAGTAATGATGGTAAATTGTAATAATATTTCACATTATTACAGTTTTTTGTGATTTTATTTATTTATTTTTTTATTAGATAAATGCAGCCTTTGTGAGCATGAGAGACAATTTTAAACGTTAAAAATTATTGCCAACTTTTGACCAGTTGTGTATTTTAATTTTTTTTTTTTTTGGTTAGTATAATTACGTAGTTTGGTGGCCCACAGTTTGGTGAATGTTTTCATTCGATTTGGAATTTAAGCATGTTTTGCCTGTTTCCTCTTTCACACACTTTCACCACACCTGTGTTCTTCCTCATTTTGTATTTTTGTTTTGACAGGATGAAGTTATCGCCGTCTCAGAGAAAGTCATTGTAAAGTTGGAGGATCTGGTGAAATGGACAGTGGCGGATTTGTCGAGTTGGAAGAAGGGTCTGCGGGCCATACCCCTGAAACCCACCGTGCTGAAGGAGTTCGGCAAGAACGGCCAGAGAGAAGCGCTCCACAAATACAGAGAGTCCACACTCAACAGCGGCCTCAACTTCAAGGACGTCCTCAAAGAGAAGGCTGAACTTGGTATACAGCATGATTTTATACCTCACAGTTCCTGTTTGGCACATGACACCACATACATGAGACGTACCAACTGGGGTAGTGGTTCTGGGGTTTCTGGGCATACATCTAATGACCTGCTATGAACATGAAATTAATGAAAGTTTGGAATAATGAAGTTTTTTTGTTTTGTTTTTGAAAGTAGTCTCTTATGTTCAGCAAGGCTGCATTTATTTGATTAGTAAAACAATAATATTGTGAAATATGATTACAGTTCTATTTAAATAGAAGTCTAAAGTGTCACATGATCCTTCAGAAATCATTGTGATCCATACTCAAATGATCCATATTCAGAAATCTAATATGATGATTTGGTGCTCAAGAAACTTTTCTTATTATTATCAATATTTAATAAAACGTTTTTGCTACTTAATGCTTTTTTGTGGAAACTGTGAAACTCTATTATTTAAAAAATATATTTTTTATTCAGCAAGGACATTAAATTGATAAAAAAGTAACAGTAAAGAGATTTATAATGTTACAAAAGATTTCTATTTCAAATGCTGTTCTTTTGAACATTCAATTCATCAAAGAATCTTGAAAACAAATGTATCATGGTTTCCAGAAAAATATTAATCAGCAAAAACTGTTCAACGTTGATAATAAGAACTATTATTAATAATTGAGCACCAATAATAATTGATAAGTGAGCAGCAAATGAGCATATGATTTCTGAAGGGTCATGTGACACTAAAGACTGGAGCTAAAAATTCAGCTTTGCAATCACAGGAATATTACATTTTAAAATATATTCAAACAGAAAACAGTTCTTTTAAATTGTAATAAGATTTCACAATATTTCTATTTTTACTGTATTTTTGATCAAATAAATGCAGCCTTGAAGAGCATAAATACTCTCTTTCACAAACATCAACTTTTGACTGGTAGTGTATGTGTTCAAGTAACATTTGAGAAAATAACGTGTTGTTTGTCGTGACTGCCTGCAGGCTCTGGTAATAACACGGCTTGAATGTTTCTTTTTATGAGCGTCAAACCTATTTTTTTTTTACATTGAGTAGAAACTTAAGTGATTGTACAAGACACAACAAGAAAGTGTTTGAGTATGACACTTGTTTAAACAGGCAGGGTGTCGCCCCTGTATTCATCTCCCTCTGTGCTTTTTCCTTCTTTGGTTGTTTGTGTCTCTCATTAACTGGGAACAATATGGTGTATAAATGCTCATTAATGTGCAGACGGATCACACCCAGCGTGATTACGCTTCCCGTGTGATTGCTCGGTAAGGATCTGATTTATCAAAGCATTATATGGTTCGTCTTAGCTCAATTTTGGCAATCAGAAACCCTTATAAAAACAAAACATTTGCTCATACTTTGTATATTTTATGTATCATAAACAGAAATGACCGTGATTGCTTGATGGCTCAGCAAAATGGGGCTTTACAAAATTTTAATGCAATTTTTATTGTGTCATTAGACTAATTTTTTACCCTCCTTCCCTCATTCTTTTGTTCAGTGTTAATGAAGTGTTTAGAAAATAGCTTGACGTGAAACAGGAAATTTGGGCAGGACATATTTAAGGACTAAATGCCTTGTTAAATATCCAATAGGCTTTAGTTTAATCAAAGTTGTAAACATAATGTTACTTGGTAATGCTAGTCAGAAGCAGATGAGCTGTGGTAGAGCTATTCTCATTCTAGAAGGCATTTGATTGGACAAACGTTTGGTTATGCCCCTGAGTGCAGGATGAGTCCTCGATATTCTTGGTCTCTTTTCCTAGAAGAGAAAAAGCATACATTTTGAATGCATTTATCTATTTCAGTTTATTCTGTCAATGTTGAGGGGTAAAATTTTAACAAACGGTTTTTAGATTTAAAGCTAACAGACATGGACAAAAAGCCACAGTTAATAGTTATGTGATAAGTTTGTTTATCATCATCTGAAATCTTCACTGAAGTGGCATTTTACTTACTTTTATTAAAGAGTTAGTTCACCCAAAAATGAAAATTCTGTCATTAATTACTCACCCTCATGTCGTTTCACACCCATGAGACCTTCGTTCATCGTCGGAAAACAAATTAAAATATTTTTCATAAATTCTGATGGCTCAGTGAGGCCTGCAAGATAAATAACACTTTCAATGCCCAGAAAGCTACTAAAGACGTATTTAAAACAGTTCATGTGACTACAGTGGTTCAACCTTAATGTTATGAAGCAACAAGAATACTTTTTGTGCGCCAAAAAAAACAAAAT
Source organism: Chanodichthys erythropterus (assembly GCF_024489055.1). Taxonomy (NCBI): domain Eukaryota; kingdom Metazoa; phylum Chordata; class Actinopteri; order Cypriniformes; family Xenocyprididae; genus Chanodichthys; species Chanodichthys erythropterus. The sequence goes on from NC_090239.1 coordinate 29,445,091, forward strand.
AACGACTTTATGACAATATCTAGTGATGGGCGATTTCAAAACACTGCTTCATTAAGGCTTTGAAGCTTTACAAATCTTTTGTTTAGATTCAGTGGTCCGGAATCACGCCCCCCCAGCGGTGAACTTTTGAAATTTCGAAACCCTATCATGTAACAAATCCTCGTTTATTGAAATCATGTGACTGGAGCTCCGAATCCAGATTCGAAACACAAATGTTTGTGAAGCTTCATGAAGCAGTGTTTCAAAATCGTCCATCACTAGATATTGTCATAATTTCATTATGATAATTTCGTCGTTATTTATTTTTTTAGTTTTTTTTGGCGCGCAAAAAGTATTCTCGTCGCTTCATAACATTAAGATTGAACCACTGTAGTCACATGAACTGTTTTAAACACATCTTTAGTAGCTTGAAAGTGTTAATTGTCTTGCTAACAATGCAAGCTTTGACGTTTCGAAGATGAACAAACATCTTACGGGTTTGAAACGACATTAATGACAGAATTTTCATTTTTGGGTGAACAAACCTTTTAAAAGGTTTTAGTGAATGATGTATGTAGTTATTACAATAGTATTGTTATATTGGTGAGTGAAAATGATAAAAATGTAATTGTTCATTTAGTGAAAAATAGTGTGGGAAAAACATGTATTTATTATTCCAAACTAGATTTTTCTGAATCTGGATTCCTGTGACTGAAAGAACAAATCTATAAAGATTTGATAGATATAGATCTATAGAACAACACTTAAAGGAAGGAAAATATCAAGATAACTGTTTTAGCTATATCAACCAGCCCAGGCAGTCAGAAAGGCCAACCAGGGATTCTGCTGGATTGCAGAATCCCTAAGAATCCATTTTCTGTGCATAGCATTTAAATCAGTTCTCAAGCAGGTTAGAAGGCATTCAATGGCTAAATATACATATCACCCCCTTCAATTTGGTGGATATAATAATTATGCAGCACTAGTGGATGGATCTTTTTACTTTGCCAGTTACTGGAATTTGCATACTGCTTTGTTTCGAAGCATGGAGGCAAACGTGCTCTCAAGTGGGCTGATGTATGAGGTTCCTATGAGATAGAAGAATCAATAATGGATGCTTTGTCACTGTTGCTTATGTGCAGGCTACAGCTGTGAATGACAATCAATAGCTGCACAAAAAGATCTGTGATTTATTCGCTGTCAGTCTTGCAACCTTATTATTTCTTTCTGTATTGTAAGTGTGCACATTTTTGTAATGTTAATAAGTCGCTTTTTAATGAGTATATATGAGAGTGTTTGTGTTGTCGGGATGCTAAATGGATTTACTCTGAGTACCTCGAGATCCACTTGGTAAGCAAAATATTCTGGCACAGAACCACTATAATCTGTTTGGATTATTCGGAACAGCAGCTTTTTCACAATGAGACTTACTCTGTCAATTAAAAAAAAAAGAATTTTTGTTGTCATTTACACACTCTATTGTTCCAAACCCATCTGACTTTCTTTCCTTTGTGGAACACAAAAAGTGAAATTTGAAGACTGTACTGGCTATTCTTTTCCATGGAATCACAATGAATAGAGACTGGTGCGTTCAAGCTTCAAAAAGGACACAAAAGCACCATAAAAGTAGTCCTTAAAGGGATAGTTCACTCAAAAATGAAAATGATCCCATGATTTACTCACCCTCAAGCCATCCTAGGTGTATATGTCTTTCTTATTTCAGCCAAACATAATCAGAGTTATATTAAAAAAAAAAAAAAATCCTGGCTCTTCCAAGCTTTGTAATGGGAATGAATGTTTTTTTTTTTCGAAGCCCAAAAAAATGCATCCATCCATCATAAAATGAATCCATATGGCTCCAGGGGGTTAGTAAAGCTTCTGAAGCGATGTGTTTTTGAAAGAAAAATATCCATATTTGTAACTTTATAGACTATAATAACTGGCTTCTGGTAACGACCGAACGCAAGTCTAGTTCCGATCGAAGACTGACCTCTAACCCAACGCAAGAGGTATTGACAAACGCGGAAGCGCAGAGGATACAGCAAAAAAAAAACACGGTACCGAATTAGAAGTCTAAAATGAGAATTTTTAAAGAGAAATGTCTTGAGTTTGTTGCTCAGCGCTTTTTGTTTGAACAAAGAGAGGCGTCTACTCTCACCTAAGATTGCGCTACTTCTATATACTACGTCACACGCCGGAATTCGCCATTGATTCACTTCAGAAGGCTTTTATTAACCCCTGGAGCCATATGGATTACTTTTATGATGGATGGATGCGCTTTTTTTGGGCTTCAAAAAAGAAATAAAAATGGTATCATTCACTCTCATTATAAAGCTTGAAAGAGCCAAGATAATTTTTAATATAACTCTGATTGTGTTTGGCTGAAAGAAGAAAGTCTTATACACCTAGGATGGCTTGAAGGTGAGTAAATTATAGGATAATTTTGGGGTGAACTTTCCCTTTAAGTCTTTTGAAGTCATACATTGTGTGCCAAACAGAAATGAAGTCATTATTCACTGATAATATCCTCCGATGTGTTGTTAAAGTCGTCATGAAATGAAAATTGGCCATTCTTATTTTTTATGGAATATTGCAGGATTTATTATAATTGATTTATCCACACTCAAAAAAATGAATTGTTGGATTTACTTAAAAAAGCAGTGTCAACTGGTTCCACGCAACTATATTGAGTAATCTGTACACAAATGACAATTTATTTAGTTGTATATGAAATCTGACAAAAAAATTGAGTAAATACAAATCATTTGAATTTTTCACTGTTACATAATATTTCTATGTGCAGTTTACTTAATAATGTTATGTTAAATGTATAAAAGTTTATGTATGGCGAACACTTAATTTGACTTAATTTACCTTATTAAATTAACTATTTGCGCTACAAAATTCTCATTGAACAAACTCAATTTAAGTAAAACTGATAATACTCATTTTTAGTAGAAACAACTTTTAAGTAATAGTTTTTTAAGTAATGCGAACAATGATGGTTTGAGTGAAACTAACATCAGTAAAAGTTTTTTGAGTGCATGCACATCCCCCTTGTAGCGACACCTCTTCTATTCTCCGATGTTGTGTTTACTGGCGTGAGGGCGGGGCAACCTGTCACTCACATGAGATCAACCAATAGCAAATCACAACGATCTAACTATCCAATCATTTCCCGTTGGACAAAATAATGCCCGCCATTTTTTTTTTCTTGTTCGAGAAGACATTTTACTTGGATATACGTCACAATAGGAAAGAAAAGACAACTTTCGTGTCATGCCGACTTTAATCGCTTTGACGGAATCATTGAGTTGAACTCGTGAATAGAATCAGTCCAATCTTTTGAAGCTTCAGTCCCCCTTCATTGCAACTGCGTGGAAAAAAAGGGCATTGTACATTCTTCATAATTTTTCCTTTTTTATTTCACAGAGCAACAAAAGTCATAGAGTTTTAGAACAACATGAGTGTTAGTAAATGATCACAGAATTATCATTTTTGAGCGAACTATCCCATCAACTGACCTTTGGAACGTCCTTTATTATTAAAAGGTGCAATACATTTTCATAAATTTAAATTATTTATTAACTTATTTGGTTTTTAATATGAGATCAGAGGTTGTTATGAAACAAATTTGGACTGAGGAGAATGATTCAC
>NC_090239.1:29453726-29501226 GCF_024489055.1 Chanodichthys erythropterus
TCTATCTATCTATCTATCTATCTATCTATCTATCTATCTATCTGTCTATCTGTCTATCTATCTGTCTAGCTGTCTGGCTATCTGTCACTTTGTTTGATTGATCTATCTGTCTATCTATCTGTCTGTCACTTTGTTTGATCATCCATCCATCCATCCATCCATCCATCCATCCATCCATCCATCCATCCATCCATCCATCCATCCATCCATCCATCCATCCATCCATCCATCCATCCATCCATTATGGAGCAGTAAAAGTGCCATGTGCTTGTATTTGTATGTGGTGCCTCTTTCTAGGATCTCTCTTAAGGACTTTTGACTCGTTGCATGCTGGGGATATTGACTTGAATCTGTCTGCTGAATGACATTCATGTCAAAAACATTAATGCTACAGTTGATTTGTGAGAAAAATCTACAGGACTTTCATTTTCATGTCTTGAAAAAGGCAATCCACTTTCTGCTGACACTGGCAGGGAGACAGGGCTAATGCGAAGGAGAGTAAAACAGATGACACGTTAGCTTTCGCAGCCAGGGTAATATATTCCGGACTAAATACAAATGATGTTGCTACATGGAGATTGCGGGCAGGAAATTGTGTCCTATATTTGAGGCGCATTATTGCATTATTATGTATATAGAGCATATTTCTGTGTACATTGTTGTAATATTTTAGATGGAGCACCGAAAAAGAGGCTTGCTTCAGCATTTGTAATAAATTTTTGTAGAAGAATTTAGTCGTTATTTATAAAAAGACAGCACCACCATCTTGCCAAAGTAAATGAAAAGATCCTTTGATATTTGAATAATCCTCATTACAGAAAGGAATGTCTGTGCTTCACTCTCTTTAAACTGATTTAGATTGCTCTATTTATTCTGCTCTCAATCCAGTGATTATTTCATTCTTCGTTTTTTTCGAAACATCATGTTTTTCTTACTGGCAAGCCTGCTGGAAGTTTACAGGGCTTATTGTCCATTAGAGCTCTCTGATCTTCTTATATCGCTGTTCTCTGACTGAATCCAGGCACCAGAGCCAGCGTTTCCAAAACTGTGAAGTGGGAATTGAAATGGAAAAAGCCTGTTGGATTGCTAATAATGGCAGAGTCATTTTTTAAACACAAAACAGGGAAAGGGGCTGTAATCATCAAGTCCATATGTATTTGTTTTTGTTATTTCACCCAATTTTCGTCATTTCCACAAGGCAAGACTCCCTGAGCTAAAGTATGCAAGGTGAGATAGCGTCCTTGCCAGCAGACAGTCCAACAATGTGTACGTCTCCCAGGCCCGACCTTTGAGGAAATGAATAGTTTTATTGTCTGTCCATTACAGAGGCTGAAACAACAGTCAAGTTATTAACATTACTTCTCCTATAACAGCAAATCTCCCCGTTTCCCCCACCCCCCAACAACCTGAAGCTGAAAGGAAAGAGGAAAAACATAACAAAAAGTTGCCAACAACAGATGGAAAATAAGCGTTCATTTGTCTTTTAGGAGTATTGCATTATGTGTTCTCAAACAGCTGCATTTGTTCCTGGAGAAGGAAATTCAAATAAATGTTAATGCAGTGTGGTGATCTTTTCTGAAGTTCGTCACTCCCTCCGGGCAGCTATTGTGGAATCTTATATTTTAAAGCGAGGGGGCCGGCTGCGTTTGTCAGGAAACACAATGTGGCTTATTGTGGTGTCTGGTGCCAAGCCTCAGTCACTCACGATGACTAATCTGTTATTATCATCAGCCAATCATTTCATGTTGAGTAAGCTTGGGGGAGCTGCGAAATTCAAGAAGGCCTTCCTTAAATATTAAACGTCTCAGACTTTGTGCGGTTTGCCATCTCATAGGCTAATTAATGCCCTGTTTGGCTGCAGTGTCCTCTTGCTTTTGAGTGCTAATTCATTTTGCTTAGTCATATGGCTCTGAATATTGTGTGCATGAGGGGTTTAATTATTTGCTAATCAAATTTATTCCACTCAAAGTTTTATCATAGCCTTATATAAAGCCTACTGTATCAGATTTGCTACAAAGCTTTCTAAGGTCTTTAAAAACTTATTAAAACTCATTAAACATTGCTACAAATCCTGCTGTACACGTTCTACTACAATATGAGTTTTTTTATTTATTTTTTTATATATAGTGCTTTATACAATAGAGATTGTTTCAAAGCAGCTTTACAGTGAAATCAGGATATGATTATACTAGTTTATACCAGTTCTGTCATCTAGTTTATGATGAAAGTCAAAAGCCTTTTAGTATCATTGGTCGTGGTACACGTGTCTTATTGTTGTGAAATCTTTACTGATTTTATATCTAAGAATGACTTTTATATTGTTTGAAAAATATCAGCGTAAACACTTACTTGACTGAAGAAACTTAGGTTTACTTGATTATACATACTTTTTCTTTAGAAAAATCATGTTAAAATAAATGTTTTACATTTACTAGTTCAACAAAAAAAGTAATTTATTATTATCCCCTCATCTTCTTGTTTTGTTTCTGTGGAACATAAATGGAGAACTTAAATTTGTGTCTGTTCCTCACGCAAAGCTGTCGTATGACTTAGGATACTTGAAATATGATATGCAAATCATTTTATGGGAATTTTCTGTTTTTTCTGTATATGTTTATTATGTATCGGCTATATTCTTGTCCCATGGAAAGAAATAATAAATAGTCCATGTTTGACATGAGGACTCACATTGACAGAATATTTCGATGAAGTGGGTTTCTTTCTTTGCATTGTTGAATTTGACCTCATTGATGTTGTTTTAGAGGATGTGGTATTGCTCTCGGGGGGCTGCTCTCAAACCCCCAGGTGATTTGCACAAGCTTGCAGAAAAGGAAGACAGCAGCATGAGTTCAAAGCAGAGAGAACCAAAAGTTCTTGATTTCAATGACTGAAAAACTTTCTTGGACTGATTTGTCAAGTTAGCTGTAAGCTCTTTGAGACAGTAGAACAAAGATGCCCTTTACAGCTGATCTGACACCAGTTAGGACATTAAAACATTTCTTATACAGCCAATAAGCAGCCACCTCTCACCCCCTCTGCCCCAGGGCAGTTGTCAGTTTGACCTTTAACCCCCAGTGAGTGTCGGTGCTGCTTAATAACAGCCATTAGTGAACGCTAGTGTTTTCTTTCTTGTCGTCACACGTACTGTGTTTCTTTGAGTTTAAACGTGTCGACACTGCACTTCTCAGACACTTGGGTTCTAATTTCATTCAAGCTAAACCCTTTCGTATCTTCTGAAGTCATGAACATATTTCTCTTAAAGTATAGCTCGGTGGTACGGTGGTAGAATTATCTTAACTGGTAGAGGTTTTGGTTCTGTAAGAACCCTATTAATTACACGCAGTAGTGAAAGATGTGTTCTCAGTATTTCTACAAGGGGCGATATAGCTTTAGCGTAATGGTTAAACTGATAATCATGGTTATTTTGATCCAAAATTATAATCACGATTATTAATCACAATTAATATCCAGATATTCCAGAGTAAGATAATAAAGGCCATTTAACTTCACCTAAGAGGCCTGTAGGTGGTGCATGGATTTCATTTAAAGGTGGCATCGAACGTCTTTTTAAAAGATGTAATATAAGTCTAAGGTGTCCCCTGAATGTGTCTGTGAAGTTTCAGCTCAAAATACCCCAAAGATTTTTTTTTAATAAATTTTTTTAACTGCCTATTTTGGGGCATAATTAGAAATGCGCCGATTCAGGCTGCGGCCCCTTTAAATGCTCACGCTCCCCGCCCACGGAGCTCGCGCTTGCCTTAAACAGCATAAACAAAGTTTACACTGCTAATATAAACCTCAAAATGGATCTTTACAAAGTGTTTGTCATGCATACTGCATGTATGCGTCGGATTATGTGAGTATTGCATTTATTTGGATGTTTACATTTGATTCTGAATGAGTTTGAGGCTGTGATCCGTGGCTAACGGCTAATGCTACACTGTTGGAGAGATTTATAAAGAATGAAGTTGTGTTTATGAATTATACAGACTGCAAGTGTTTAATAATGAAAATAGCGACGGCTCTTGTCTCTGTGAATACCGTAAGAAACGATGGTAACTTTAACCACATTTAACAGTACATTAACAACATGCTAACGAAACATTTAGAAAGACAGTTTACAAATATCACTAAAAATATCATGATATCATGGATCATGTCAGTTATTATCGCTCCATCTGCCATTTTTCACTATTGTTCTTGCTTGCTTACCTAGTCTGATGATTCAGCTGTGCACATCCAGATGTCCTGCCCTTGTCTAATGCTTGAACATGAGCTGACATATGCAAATGTTGGGGACGTACATTTATTCACCCCCCCCCCCCCACCTATATAATATAATAATAAAAATGAGTAAAAATGAAAGATTAAAATATTATAAAAATTTAAATAGGTCTATATGATGTACTTTATTGCTGTAAAATATAATATTTATATAATATAATATAATATAATATAATTTTGTATAAAAGAAGACCTTTAAATATCTTTGTCTACATTATAACAGTGTTTTCTTATATTCTTTATTCTCTTTATTCTTTATTCCCCTGCTTCTCCCTGAGGGGACATATCGTAGATTCGATGACATTTCACCAAGTGCTTAAATTCCCCTTATTTGGATGGCAGAATGTGATTGAAATTTAAACTGCACAATTATTGCGGTTATTTAAAATAATTGCGATTAGAATGAATAACCAAGATCAGACGATTAATCAACAATCGCGACAGGCCTACATTTTAGTCAGACTGCCCACGCCATTGAAAATATATCATCCTTTTATCTATTTAGATCTGCCTTTGAAAAGTAGCAATAAATGAGAGCTACTGCCAGTATCAGTGTGCTTTTATTCCTTCATAGCGCAGAACCCCGCAGTTCAAGATGGACGGTGATCCCTTAATATGCATGCTCTTTGTGACGGCTCCTACAATTATGAATGATTAATTCTTTGGACAGTAATTGAAAAGGCCTTGTCTACCACTGACTGCAGATGAAGAAATCAGCACAATAGTGCATTGATAGCATACTATCTTCTTATCCTCTGTCATCTAATCCCTCCTTTGTGTCACACTCAAAATGCTTTTTAATTAGTTTCATTGGGTAATGCTCTTCTTTCCCTCTGTCTGTGGCTATTGTCATCATGTTGAGTCACATGAGTGCCACCATTGTTTCCAGCGGGGCTCCCCAGAATACATTTACTATTTCCCGTGAACAAGCGCAAGTTAATCTCCAATGTTTGATTGTTAACATATTGGAATTTGTCATTAAAATAAAAAAAATACATGCAAAAGATGTTGTGTCGGGGATGTTATGGTATGCATTTGTTGATTAAAAACATCAGAAAGAGTAGCATAAGTATATATCATTTATTTAATGACTTAAGGTTTATTTATGTAAGAACATAAACAGTTCTGGGTAGTAACTGATTATATGTAATCTGCATTATGTAATCAGATTACAAAAATTAAATACTTGTAATTAGATTATATTTCTTTTTAAACTACTCATAATCAGATTACAGTATACTTTTTTTGTTGATTACATGATTACTTCATATTCAAAAAATGGCAGTAAATATTTATAATTAATTGATTCTCCCTAATTCGATTTTTATCTTTTAAATTTTCCTTTCTCAAAGTTTTGTGGAATTGCACACACAGATCGGCCACTAGTCAGGCGACTATAATTAAATGGAAGATCTGAGAGGCCGCACAGCATACACTTTTTTTAGTTAGTGTTTTATTTTTATAGTTTTTATTTATTTATTATAATTTAACTTTTTATGATTTAGTCAAGCTTGCAGTTCCTTCTCAAACCCTTGTAGGGAAACTCTGACTTGATGAACTGTTTAATGCACTTCTTGTTGTTGATAAAAACATGTTATAAACAAGTAAGGTCAAAAGTAATCTAAAAGTAATCTAAAGGTAGTCAGATTATATTACCTTTAAATGTGTAAAGTATAGATTATGTTACTAACTACAATTTTTATCATGTAATTTGTAATGGACTTTGTACCTAGCACTGAACATAACACAGAGAATTAAATATTGTTGTGTATTTACTATTTCATCCAAATGAGCTATTTATGCACAGCTGTTTTTCCTAGTTTTCAAAGACTGGCAATCTGTTAATCCGTCCCTGTCTGGCTTATGAGCTTCAGAGATGAAAGCACCTTTAATTCCATTGTTTTCAACTTGACTGGAAATAAATTCTGGGGTGCCGCTCAAAGGGGCAGCTCGAATCTCTTGTAGTATGTATGAGAGATGTTCCATTATATGAACAATTCATGAGAATTTATGCATTACTCATGCAATTCCCACGACTCACGTTCACATGTCCGTGAACGGCTTGCTCTGTCATTCTGCTGTATGTTGCACACAAATATGCTTGTTGTGTTGCATGAAAGATATATTTCTAGAAAACAAGTCATCTGTTTCATTTACTATTTGGAAAGCTAGTGAACACACAAGGTTTAGCTTGTGTGTATCTTAGTAACTCAACAGCTGTAGAAACAAAGAGGTGGGTGTCGGGAGATTGAATCACCTGGTGTATTAGCACTTACGAAGGAAGCTATTTTGAGCCATATGGTAATGCTATGACAGTCTGACTGTATTAAACACATAATTACCATTTTTACTCTTCAGTGTCACATGATCCTTCAGAAATCATTCTAATATGCTGATTTGGTGCTCAACATTTATTTTTATTATCAATGTTGATAACGATTGTGCCGCTTAAAGGTTTAGTTCACCCAAAAATGAAAATTCTGTCATTAATTACTCACCCTCATGTCGTTCCACATCCGTAAGACCTTTGTTCATCTTCGGAACACAAATTAAGATATTTTTTCATAAAATCTGATAGTTCAGAGAGGCCTGCGTTGCCAGCAAGACAATTAACACATTTACGACTGTACAATTAAAAAAAACAATTGGTAAAATTAAAATCTAAATTGTGATATGGCTAGAAATGTAAATATAAATGTAAAATATATAATGAAAAAGACTTTAGTAGAATCATAACATTATAATATTCAGTATAATATAAATAATAATACATTTTAATATTGCAGTAATGTAGCCTAGTATTTAAGTTTTTTTTTAAAGAATTTCCAAAAATAACTGTGTGAATGAGAAGTGGATTGATTTTAATCTGTATTCACTTCTAATGTTCAGTATAATATAAATATTATTACAATAATGTAATATTTAATGTTTCAAAGAAGTTCGAAAAATAACTGTGTGAATGAGAAGTGGATTGATTTTAATCTGTATTCACTTCTAATGTTCAGTATAATGTAAATATTATTACAATAATGTAATATTTAATGTTTCAAAGAAGTTCCAAAAATAACTGTGTGAATGAGAAGTGGATTGAGTTTAAGTGGACCAAAAAGAGATCTGAATTAACTTCTAATAATCAGCATAATGTAAATATTATTGAAAATTCTGTCATTAATTACTCACCCTCATGTCGTTCCACATCCGTAAGACCTTCGTTCATCTTCGGAACACAAATTTAAATATTTGATAGTTCAGAGAGGCCTGCATTGCCAGCAAGACAATTAACACATTTAATGCCCAAAAAGCTAAAGACATATTTAAAATCATATTTCATGTGAGTACAGTGGTTCGACCTTAATGTTATGAAGCGACGAGAATACTTTTTGTGTGCCAAAAAACACTAAACAATTTCAACAATTCAACAATATTTAGTGATGGGAAACACTGCTTCATGAAGCTTCGAAGCTTTACGAATCTTTTGTTTCGAATCAGTGGTTCGGAACGCCCCCTAGTGGTGAACCATTGAAATTTCGAAACACTTATAATGTAACGAAGCCTTGTTTACTGAAATAATTTTTAGCGACTACTCGGTGCTCGGAACCACTGTAGTCACATGAACTGTTTTAATTATGTCTTTAGGTTTTTGCACACTAAATGTGCTAATTGTCTTCCTGGTAATGCAGGCCTCTCTGAGCCATCGGATTTTATGAAAAATATCTAAATTTGTGTTCTGAAGATGAACGAAGGTCTTACGGGTGTGAAACGACATGAGGGTGAGTAATTAATGAGAGAATTTTTATTTTTGGGTGAACTAACGCTTTAATACTGCTTCATAAACTGTTTTGTTTTGGGGTTTTTTTTTTTTTTTTGATTAATGGACAATTCAGCATATATTTGAAATAGAAATCTTTTTTTACATTATAAATGTCTTTAATGTCACTTTACACTGTAAAGAAGAATTGTTGGTTTAACTTAAAAATAAGTTACCTGGTTGCCTTAAAATTTTGAGTTCACTGAAATTAAAAATTTGAGTTAATACAATGAAGGCGATTGGTTTAATCAACAGAAACTCATAATAATATGTTATCTGAACTACATAAATTATCTAAGTTTATTTGACAAAAGAAAAAAAGAGCAAATAATGATTTTATTATTTATTTTTTTTATGTATATCAATTCATGTTTCCTAATAAAAGTTATAATTTCTTTCAAATAAATAAAGAAATATTGGAATGGTAGTGTATAAAAAAAATATGTATGAAATATTCCATGCTGAGACTTATAAGAACACACCATTTATTAGAAGATGCAAACAAATATTCAACTTAGTTTGAACTGAGTTTGAAAGTAATGAATCAAACTTTCTAACTGCTGAACACTTAAATCAGAGATGCCATTGAAATATCTCACCATGCTCTCATACTCATGGGATAGGGAGGTATTGCAAAACTAGTCTAATGACACAGTTTAGGAAACTTAAAGGCCAAATATTGAAATTACTGCAACATGTTGCTTAATTCATTTATGCAAGCAAGCAAAATATCAAAATATATGGGGAATATTCCTTTATATTGCTCAACACTATATCAATACTTCCTTTTTCCTTGAGTTCATCATGGGAAGTTATCTTTCTTTTCCAGAAACATTATCTATGTCTTTTTTATGTGGCTGCACCTTGTTATTCAGTTCTCTATATATAGAGACATCATTAGAATAATAGGCTCAACATGTCTGTTCTCTCGTCTCTTCACAAAGTAGAACATTTTGACATAACCAAATTTGTTCTAGCTTGTCATGTTTTTACAAGAGCCATTAAATTCAAAGTTTGCTGTGTGGTAATCAATAATACAGACAGTTATATTTGGAGCCGGTCCCCCTGTTGGAATATTAGAGCTTTAGGCTTGTTGCTAGGGAGCAACACGAATTGTGCTGGAACTATTGCGGACGAATGCCCACTGCTGTAAAATATCGACAGGTGCCATAAATCATCAGCAAACAGTTTCATGTCGACATCAGGGGATATCCTGGAAAAATGAGCTCAGGGTAATTTAAGCTCGGACAAGCTGGAATCAAATAAAAAGTAATATCATAGAATTATGGGTAGATTTGTGCCACGTTGTCCTGCCCACATACGTATTACGTGAAATACTATATATTGGGTTTAATCGTCAAGCGATTCCTGTGGCATGCAAATGGCAATCATACAAACTCACCAAAGAAACAGTTTCAGTATAACTGAGTGCAGAAACATTATGTTTTTCCAAGTTGCCACTCTCAACTGAACGTTTACTCCCAGTTTGGTGAAAATACCATAATGTCCATCATTGAGTAAATAAAAGGCTTGTTTGATGGGTAATAGTCGATTCTTGAATGCTTCTCAGGCTTTTAGACAGCCAAGTCCTTGGAGAAGAACAAGAAGGCATAATAGGGACATTTGAATATAAAATGCTTCATATATTTATGTGAAATAGTGGCAAGTGATTGGTTATCTAGAGAATATGTTCATAGTATCTTGATGACGACCCCTATACCTCAAGGAGGAGAAATGCAAATAGCTTGAAAGACTAAAGTATTGCTGTTTACTGTGTCCCAACATCTTACAGAGGACACAGTCAGTGTAAATAGCAGCCTAGCAGGTACCTGAAAGGGTTTAAACTGTACCATCAAAACAATTTCAACTTATTGTTTACGTGTAGAAAGATAACTCGTGTCTACGACTGTACAATTAAAAAAACAATTGGTAAAATTAAAATCTAAATTGTGATATGGCTATAAATGTAAATATAAATGTAAAATATATAATGAAAAAGACTTTAGTAGAATCATAACATTATAATATTCAGTATAATATAAATAATAATACATTTTAATATTGCAGTAATGTAGCCTAGTATTTAAGTTTTTTTAAAAGAAGTTCCAAAAATAACTGTGTGAATGAGAAGTGGATTGATTTTAATCTGTATTCACTTCTAATGTTCAGTATAATGTAAATATTATTGCAATAATGTAATATTTAATGTTTCAAAGAAGTTCGAAAAATAACTGTGTGAATGAGAAGTGGATTGAGTTTAAGTGGACCAAAAAGAGATCTGAATTCACTTCTAATGTTCAGTATACTAACTAAACTATTAAAAAGTTTGTGTTAATTGAAATATAGTATAAATAAAATAAAACAGATTAAAAACTTAAATTAAATTTAGAAGTGTTGTATTGGCAGCTAATAAAAATAAAATAAGAATAAGCTGAAGTACTAAAATTAAAAAAAAAAAATAAAAAATAAATAAGCCAAATAAAAATATATTTTTTGAAAAATAATAAAAATGACAGAAGGACATAACACAATTTATAGAATACGGACAAATACAATAATAAATACTACAAATATATAAATAATATTAAAATGAAACTGCAAAGTGAATGCAATGAGAACTGGATTTTTTTTTCACTTCAGTTTACTTTTGGGTCAATTGAAGTTTGAGTTTGATTTCTTTTAAAAACGACTTGAGTGTAAACACTCTTAAATATGATGTGTCTAAGTTTTTAATGTTAAAATACCAATTGTTTGTAAAATACCTATTTGTTTGTCAACTTCATGGTAGATGAGGAAATACTGAATTATTTTTGTTATTCCATTTGGTGATGCTAGTGGCACAGAAATTTCTGTTGGTACAAAGAGCTTCTCTTTCAATGTGATTTTATGCCTTTAATTCTTGTGGCTTTGGTATCTAAACATCAGCAATATGAAATGTTAAAATGTTAACAGATTGCTTTTCAAATCAGAATAATGGCTATATGATTGCTCTGACCAAATCGAACAGCCCTTCTTTTGTCCTTTACACCTCCTGTAAGTATTCCTGTACATTGTTATTCTGTATTTACAACATCCCGATCGATATTGCTCGGTAGTGTATGTTACAATCTTTTCTGGTTCTCACATCAGGCATATTGAAGCATCAGAACCAATTTAATGACCCAACAGGGGTGCAGAATCTCAGCAGCCCGCAACATTAATAGATGGATGTTTTTGACTCATTAGAGGTCGCGGCTGTGAATAATAATTAGGGAAAGACTGATTATGCTGAACCCAACTCTAATAAGACATGCATTTAAAATTTCTCTACAATCTCTGCGCACACACTCATCACTCCAACATAAAGCACACACACACACAGGAAATTGATTTGTGGGTTTATGACTGAAGTGCAATTTTGTTAACTATTATTGACGGGGAGTCTTGCATTAAAACAGTTGCCGTGGCGATGACACATTTTCCTTTCATTATTGTGTGCAGAGAGCACTAATACTAACACACGCCAGTAACTTTAGCATCAACGCATGCTTATTTTAATACAGTAACCAGGACAACTAACAAGCAGCTGCTGTCAGGATTCCAGGAATCGTTCTTTTTTTACCTTTCTATCTCTGTCCTCACGCTTGAATTGATATTTTGACCTGCATATTTTAAAGAGACAGGTAGCTATTACAGTGTGTTTGTTGAAGCTGACTCATTGACAGGGAGAATATGTTGGGTAAGGGTTGTTTTGAGGGTGGAGATGTAGAAGAATGTGTCTCAAGGCCTGTGTTTGACTTTCTGGGAATTCACCGGCCGGCGATACGTTTGAAGAATATGCGTAACGTACATTAGTGGCGGTTGTTTATATTGGGGTTTAGTCAGAGTTCCATGGTGTCTGCAGAAGATGTTTGGCTGATAACAAACAATGTTGTACTGAGAGCTTAGGTTTCATTGTGTTATAATCAAAGGGGCTTTTTCATGTCGTAATCTGGGGTTACGGACTTATTTGAAATTGTTGATTGGCAAAAAGACGAGTGACAAGTAATTTGGATAAATGGCCCTGTAAACTCCCATCACAAGCCCGGGCACGTTCGAGAGTGAACTTTAAACAAACATTATGAAATGTTTATCTGAATTTATGTGTCATAATTGCAATGTAAAGTACACTCTGTTTTGTGTTATTGAAAATATGTACCTTGGGTTGCAATTAGGTTTTTTTTTATTTTATTTTTTTATTCAGTTCTCACTCTATCTGTCTCCTTGGGCTTTTTGTTCTGTCTTGTAACATGACATTCATTCCTTTTGTGAAATAATGAAAAAGCCAAGTGACTGAATTTCATTCCATCTCATCAAAACAAGGTTCTGTTCAAAAATGGCTTCATTCATTTTGATCGATGTCACAGATCCTCAAACCAAGTTTTATAGAACAAAAATATCATGAATTATTAAAACTCAGGGGCGTTTTACCACATACGCCCGTGTTTTATGTTTAATTGGTCCTCTTTGGCAACGGCGAGTGCTGGAGAGGTGTTATGTAAATATATTCCCACCGAGGCCCATTTGACATTTTGTGGAGCACTTGAGCAGTATACAGAGAGCAAACTGAAATAGGGAAAATGTCCATTCGTTCTGATCTGATGAGACATGTTAGGATTGCTCATGCAGATTTCAGTCTGATGATTTTGCGACCAGTCAGTGCCTACCTGTGTGTTTCCCGCCTTCCTCATCACAAAGGCATCTTGTAGAGCTGCACGATTCTGGATAAATTGAGAATCACGATTCTTGCACGATTCTAAACAGACAACTGAACAAAATAACATGTAATTTACTAGAGGTTCTGACATATGTTAATTGCTGCAGTCTATTTATAATGTTTATTATGTTTAAAATGTTAAGAAATCAGTTTGAATGAATGATTCTATGACTCGCTCATAAATACTTTCATTTAATCGAGGAATCAGTGTTTTTGAACAAATCTATTGAATGAATGATTCAATGACAAATACATTTTTTTTTTAACAGTCACTTTTTGCCACCTAATGGTGTAACGACATAATAGATACAATCTTTATTTGATATTTTGATCGCTACTGTACATTGTAAACCTGAATAAGCTGGCAAAACTCAAAAAAAATTGAGGTAATCAGTTACATCATAATGTTTAAGTTAAAAAATTCAAAGTTTAAGTAACCAGAACTGGAAGATTTTTATTTTGTACCCACACATCAATTGCTCTTAACTTGAAATATTTGAGTAAGCATTCATACATTTACCTTAAAATTATCATGTAATCTCTCCTAAATATTGTTAGTAGTGGAAACTTGTTTAGCTTTAACTAGCTAATTCATTAAATGCTAGCTTTCTAATGCTTTGATAGCATTAGCACAGAAATTGCTCAATGAGTATGGCAATATTGAACATATACCTGTTCTCAAACCAAGCTTAACCCCCTAAGTAACCCCCCCCCAAAAAACCAACATTACAGATACTTCAAAATTAGCATAGCAAAACATTAGACACTATTAAATATCCCACTTAATATCCCACTACTCATAAATTTGATTTTGGATTTGGATTTGATTGAACTAATTTGCTTACAGCATAGACAGCAGTGTTTATATCTGAACTATAAACTTTATATCAGTATTGTGATAATTAGGGCTGGGCGATATATCGCATGCGATTGTCACGCGCATTTCGTCAGTAAAGGCGGTTCCCTGATTACCGCTAAATCTCCATCACCTGCTTTCAAATGGAGCGGCATTTAATAGACAGAACCGTAGATCACTGACAAGCTACGCAATATCGTGTTCATTATCGCAGATGAATCACCTTCGATAATGAACGCGATATTGCGTGGCTTGTCAGTGAACTACGGCTCTGTCTATTAAATGCCGCTCCATTTGAAAGCAGGTGATGGAGATTTAACGGTAATCAGGGAACCGGCTTTACTGACGAAATGCGCGTGACAATCGCATGCAATATATCGCCCAGCCCTAGTGATAATTTAATGATTGATTAATGATTTAATGAAAGTTTGTGAAACTTTTTCATGCCAATACATGACAACTGCTTTCTCTGGTTCAACGACAGCGTGAACACAGATTTGAATGTTCGCTGTGATCATACTTATCAAAAGTTTAATGTAGACCTATCCGAATCTCTTTCATTTAGGAATGAGATCGCATGGGTGTTTGAATCGAGATCGCAATCTTTTAACGATTAATCGTGCAGCTCTAGCTTCTTGTCAAGTGTGTTACAGGAAAATTGCATAATCGATTTTCAGTGCTCTCTAATCATATAGTGTCGTCTAAGCCAATTAAATTGCTAAGCATAAGAAATCCTTTCTTTAAAAAAGGTTAGAATTTAATAACAGTGTGGCTGTAGAGCATGTTTCTGACCTCTTCTGTAGAGCAAAGCCCAATCTAATCAAGAAAGTGTACGTAGGATCCCTGCGTGATTAGCATGGCACAGAGCGGCCCTTAAAAGATATTTCGAGACCAACTTCAGTGGTGCTAATTGCAAGTAAATGAGGAGCATACTGTGGGTCTTAAATGAGTCTTCAAACTGTTAAAATTAAGTCAAATTGTTTTTCAGTTCAGGAACCTTTAAGAAAATATTATTTATCCAACTCAGGAGGTCAAATATTATATGAGATTTGTTTTCTTTTTTTAATAAAGTAAAACCCTGTTACCAACATTGGGAATGTCTAAATAAAGATTAAAGAATTATGAAAAAGAATTATTAAAAATGAATAATTATTAATATTGATATACTTAGAAAATGGAATGAGGTTATTTACTTGTTTTGCCTCCGAGCTGTAATTAGATGTCACTTTCTGTGTCACAATTTTATGGAATGCCTATTTATTTATTTATTTATTTTTTTACTGGGGGAAATCCTGTGCTAACAGTGTTGTACACAAAATGTGTGACAGAGCTAAAGATTGTGTTTTGGTAATTAAAAGCAAATTTTGGTTTTAAATACCAGTTTAACAGATAATGCCACAATGATCACACTGTTAATTTTAATCATCTGATATGGACTAGAATGCCCAGGCTTTTTAAAATAGATGAGAAAAATAGAAAGAATGAGAGGAAATGTGCTCCACAAAGAAGAAAACGTAATACATGCAGTAAAAGTCCAATAAAAGGATAAGCAGTATAAATCAAAATATTTCATGTTCTCTTCTCTGCAGCCATCAGTTTGAGACCGCAGTCTCTCCGTTTCATTTGAAACAGGCCGCTGTAGTCATGCACCAACAAATGTAATCAAATATGTTGAGCAATAATAATATGAGGTCAACAAAATTATTTTTGAATAAATGATCATGCATCTGTCATCTGTTCTCTGAAGTTCTCAGATGGTTTGTGTTTGTTCTTCTTTCTCTTAACAACATATGAGATTTTGGATGGAATCTGTTTGTGTGACCAATGGCAGATGGGGGGATTGTTCGGGAAACCTTTTTGAAAACAGTCATTATTTTTGCAGTTCTGTTTGGTGATACCAGTAGTGCAGAAATTAGTGCAAAAAAAATAGCTTTACGGCTCTGCAGCAGAATTTTTGCGACCATTGTGTGTGAATAAAGCAAAACAGCTTGTTCTCTCCAGGGACGCCATCGTTTGAGGTTTTTCGACTCGCATGTCATATTACGAGAGCTTGAATTCTGAGATGTCAGGTTTTTGAGGTCGAGAGATGCGATGATTCTTTGATTCAGCCAAGAGGTTGTTTTTTTTTTTTCGAGTTCTGATAGGAAGACTAACAGGCGAATGCTATTGCTCAGATCTCTGATCTCCAAGAACTGAGTGACGTGGCTTCCTGCCCAGAATCTTTTATATTGCCAATCCTAACAGAGAGCTGTCATGTTAAACCAGCAGCTCAGGCTGTAGTAAAACATAATAGCCCACAAATCTATATATCCGAACCCCTGGGAGCAGCTTTCCTCCACGATCCTCCATTATAGAATAAGATTAGCTATATGAAGTCACAGCGCTTTGATTTGGATTGAATTATCATCACTGCCAAGCTAGTATTGGAGAAATAAGATTCATCAATGATCAATTCAGCAATATGCCATTGTGTGGCATTATGACTCATCAAATGATGTCAAATATATAATATATATATATATATATATATATATATATATATATATATATATATATATATATATATATATATATATATATATAATATATATATATATATATATATATATATATATATTATTCATAAGTGACAAATTTGCATAATTCCTGAATATTCATTGGTTGCCCATCTACTTTGACCCGCCTTCAAACACTGTAGTTGTAGCTGAGGCCTTGGTTCGTGTCACATTGAGAAGATGCTGTTTTCTGAGCTGAGAAAGGAAATGAAGACTCTGGCTTGAATTGATACCAAGGCCATCGTTACTGTTCATATCACTGTGTACAGAAGAGCTGAGGAAGCCTCTGAAGATGATGATGATCAAATATAGTAATGGATGTCTCGTTTCTGACACGTTGTAAGCAGTAGGCCAATCACAACAGACTGGGCCGTCTGACCAATCAGAGCAGAGTAAAAAAATGACATAATAGGGGCCCTTTAACTACAGTTTTCTTAGAATCTTTACTGTCTGCAACTGTAAGATCTAGTCCATTGGTAATGCAAGTTTGACAGCTACACACAAAAACGTTTGCGATTTGAAATGTTCGGCTGATAACCTACAGTAAAAGTGGCACTTAGTTCAACCAGTGGCGTAACAATGGGGTGGGACTATTTGTTGGTCTGACCAGTAGCAGATGCGGGAGTGTTTGAAAGCCATTTTTATTTATCAAAGCTTTGGCGCACAGGATAATGTGTTGCGTACAATGTATAAGGAGCTGTTGTGCTTATAGTGAGCCGGGTTCGAATTTAGATTCCTATTATTTTCTTTTTCATTATCCTACACTATAAAAAATGTTTTCTACTTTTTACTTCTTATTTTAACGTTTAAATCAATGTGTTACTTTTCGGAAAATATTTGTGAAATTTACTAGCAATTTCTGAGTGAAAATTTTTCAAAGTAAATTTTATTTACTGGCAAAATAAACATTGCTGTATTTTTAGTTGATTTAAATTAATATTAAATTATTAAAAATAATTATTCTTTCTTGTCTTTAGGTGATGATGCAGAGGAAAAGAAGGTTCTGGTACTGAGTTACCCCCAGTACTGTCGGTACCGCTCCGTCATCGCGCGGCTTCGGGAGAGGCCAACCTCCCTCCTGACGGACCATGTGGTGCTGGCCCTGGGAGGAATCGCCTCCCTCACCAACAACACCCAGATCTTGTACTGCAGGGATACTTTCGAGCACCCCACACTGGTGGAGAACGAGAGTGTGTGTGATGAATTTGGTAAGTGGATTTTATAGAAACTGTGATTTGGGTCTGAAACAAACTCTACGCAAGTACGTGAATGCGAATATCGCCGTTTTATGATGATAGCAATACAGATTATTTTGACATTTACAGTAAGTGTTTGTGAACCAATATGCAAATATATTTATGCAAAGATGTTTTGTGATCTAAATGGTTGCAAATTTGTTTCCATTTTTGTTGTGGGATATCTTATTGTTAATGGGGTAATTCGCCACTGGCAAAATGGGTTTTTTATTAAACTTGGCTGCCTATTGAAATCTGTACTTCCTGACTATAGTAAAAGGGCTGTTGTCTTCCCTTTTTTCAAATAGGTTGGAAAACGTCTCAGGTTATGACTATAACCATAGTTCCCTGAGAGAGGGAACGAGACACTGCGTCCCGAAGGGGGTCCTATGGGAACAAAAGCTCATAGCGCCCCTTTGGGCCATAATGCACTGGGCATGTTGCCATTCAAGGCCACTTCCTGTCTGCTCCTATTGGATAGGCTTGACCAGAGTCAAATACTGCTGTGCTTGAGTATAAAATACCTCTTAGCAAACTTTAAGGTCATAATAGTGTTGACTTGAATTGTTCCCTGGTGCAAGAATTCAAAGAGTAAATGTTTAGCGTTTTAAATGCATTATCTTCAGTTTGGATTGAGGGATTTAGAGCATTGTAGGCTGTGGCTAATGGCTGCAAAAGAAAATATGAAAAACCTCAGTGTTTGTTGTCAACATTTCAAACTGGATGACTAGGACACAGTGTTTTAGGCCGAACGGAGAGGGAAAACCAAAAGAAATCGCCAGTCCAACAGTTAATTAGGAAGCCACTGTCGCATTTTGCATAAGCTTGGAAATTGTCATGCCAGGTAACATGGAGACATGGAGAAACAACGTTTCATTTACATAATAATGACATTGTACCAATAAAGCAGGTTGAAAATCCACAAAGTTACAATATAGGCTCCACATTTCGAACTTATTTACTTAGGAGATATTTACTCTTTTTCTTACAGTCCCATTAAACGGTGTGATTTATCTGAAGACCTGAAATTAATAAATAACTAATAACTGAGTTACATAGTATAGAAAAAGTGTTTATAAAGTGTTTTTTTTTTTTTTACGATAATGCAAATTTTCCACAATAATGCAAAAATTCATGTTAAGCATTACAACACTACCACTTTCAGTGTACTGACCCAACATTTGTATTTGCGTACATGCGTGGAGTATGTTTCTGACCTTACTGTTTAGAGGCTGATTACGGCTTATTAGTTCATATAAAGATTGATTGCATTGGTATAATTGAATGAAGAATGAATGAATAAATGTAGGATTGATGCCAAATGATTCAGTAATTGAGTCTGTGGTCTAACCAGTCACATCAGCAAAACAAGACCCTTATCTTTATTACCTAACTGACGATGGGCTGCCATACTGTCACAGGCTGTTTTATCACTGTTGGTGCACAAACAGAAATGTGTGACTTTGAGCTGGTGATTGAAACACACACTCGTGGCTTTTAGCCTGTCGAGTTAAGAGTTGAGAGCTTGTTGTATGATAGAGTAGAACTCTCAGATGAACTGAAAGCCTGCTTTTACACTGAGGTCTGAGTCCGTCACAGTCCGTCTGCTTGTGTGAGTAACATATTTTATCAAAAGGGCTGCTGTGATATCAAAAACAACGATTCGTCCCACTTTTGGCTGATGGTTTGAAAACCACAACTGTGCATGTAATTACTGGCTGTAAATGGAGGTCTTTCTTCGATCTGTGCATGATCAGTTTGTGTTTGCAGTGTGCACTGATGGTATTTCTGTGTAACTAACAGTATTTGATTTTATATTATCTGTCGTATTGTTTTTCAAAATCGAATAGGTTTTAAAGAAGTACTGTAAAAATATGCTGATTTGGGGTCAGATCATAATCAGAGATTTTGAGAGACCTTTTTAGTTTAGGTTTTGAGATGTTCTATTTTAAACTATCTAAACTATTTTTAACTTGACATGCTGTCCTAAAACTATAATGCACATGGCGCGACATACTAAAAAACAGTGATGTGTATTAAAATATATATTGAAAAAATTATTTTAAATATACTACAAAGAAAATTGACAGATCATAGTTGACCTTACTGATTGGCTACTCGACTTCAGTCATCGATTCACTAGTCAGGCACTTTCTATACTTCTATATATAATGTACAGGTACTTTCTATATTTTCTGCAATGATTTTTTTGGGTATAAATCTGTGTGTTTAGATTTTAATATTGTGAAATGTGTTAAATTGAGCTGAGAGCACTATATTTTTATTGATATCTGAAACCGTAATCAAATCAATATATAATAAACACAGACTTGCAAGAGTCTCAGAGGAACTTTTTGAATGATGTATGATGTATTAAGTTTCTATAGAACTAGAACTTCAATGCAATTTACTCGAAAGTTTATAAAGTTACCGGTATGTGAAATAAAACTGAATAGTGTGATCACTAACACATAAATACCTTCACATAAATGCTTCACTGACATCTTTTTTTTTTTTTTTTTTTAACAGAACATACATGACAAAACAAGAAATCTATTTTGACTCTCTAAGCAGTGCTTCCAGTCTTTAAATGGCCTGTACTTCAGTGTTTGTGTTTCTTATTGGCTTGAAGGGCATATTCAAACAACACAGCGGTTTGCGTGCAGTTCGCTTTTCCATAGATGCTGCCAGTTAGAAAGAGAGGCTCCAGTTTACATGCCCGACTTCCTGTTGGAAAAAATGCTAGGTTGTTGAATGCTGTTTTGTTAAAGGTGATAGAGCTGTTTGCATAACAGCTTTTGACGAGATGGATGAATGAAATCTGACAGTGAGTGATGCAATTGAGTAAATTGCTCCCAATGACTTTAATGGATGCCCATAGGTTACTTTGATTGCTCGAAAACACTGTATTCTGCTTAAAACTCACATTCTTGTCTTGGAAAGTATAACATAAGGGATTCTGCTTGAATTGGGCAGGCTGCAGGGATTTGCATACCCTGATTAAAATGTCTTTGTTCTCACTAGGGCTTTAAACACAACCGCGGCACGCTGTATTGAAATCCAAAGAAGTTAGTCTGTTTAACTTTCCAGGGTGTGTTATTTATTAAAGCTTTAGCTCAACATATGAAGTCATTGTTCATGTAAAGGCTCCCATACGCTGGATTTGTTACAGAGGGGTAGATCTGATGTTGGCCATTTCTGAAGGCGAGAAAATCTGAGAGAAAGTGGAGGAAAAAAGACTTCTAGTGCTTTTTATGCTCGAAGTGACGGCTACTTGGCGGAAAATCTTCTGCGTTTAGCCTTGTTATTAACTTTTTGAAGCGAATAACAGTGCTTCCAAGGGCTTGGCGATGAAGAGGGGAGTTCTACAGAACTGAGATATGTCCAGTGCGTTATATAGGGAAAGATGAAAATGGAAAGCAGTGCTATTTAAGGAAAAATACAGCTGGAATGGTGCAGATGTGATATAGAATATTTTTAGTCATTTGTTCCTCTGCTAATGGAAGTAACTGCAGTGTCTGGCTCACTCGCATGCCTCTTTGGTCACATGTTAGGAGACAACAGGATGTTAAATTAACTCAAAACTTATTCTCACTTGAGTGGGCTTTGAGAGGGTGGGTTAGGATTGAGAATATGGAATTCAGTGATAGTGATAGTGGGGAATTTTGTTCAGGCATCAGCTGATTTGGACCCCTGCTTGTCACATGGTTATAATGACATCCTCTCCACCATAGTATTTTGGCACAATGCCATTAACATCTCTGTTTTCTTTCCTGTTCTATTGAAACAGAGCATTGTGAAGGGCATAACTTTAATATTAGAGAGGAGGCGTACTCTCATTATTTGGACAAAGTTTTATTATATTATTTTATTTTTATTTATTGTCTTTTTTTTTCTTTAATATATAGGACGGTGGCGATTTCTATAAGTAGTAATTCAATTAGCTTGATTAGTATTAGTATTGTTGATATACTACTAGAGTTTTTGTTAATATTTTGAATTAGAATTTATTTTTCTATTTTTCATTTTAATTCAAGTTTTAGTCATTTTGTTATATTTTATATATTTTTGTATTTTTAACCCTTAAATGCATGACTGTTTCGCCAATCATTCTTACATATTCGGGTCTTTATCGACCCGGATCTATATCTAACACGGAAGGATCTCTACCTGTCGCAGTTATATAAAACTCCTCTGATATTAGAGAAGAATAAAATAAATCGTATTTTGTTACCTTTTGGAGCTTGAAAGGGCTCAGTTTGAGCAGATGTTTTATGCCATCATCACTGTCCTCATCAGAGCTAATTTTCCAGTAAATTCAGCAAATAATAGGCTAGTTTTATGTTTGAGGTCACGAATATGAGCCCATTTGCGATCTCAAACATATTCTCAGAACTATATAATTTTCAACATCTTCAAAATCAATATTTCGATCGCTAACAGCTTCACCAGATTCATCCTGTAACAGTTACAGTCCTATTTGACTGCGTTCAGTGCTTGCTCTGCAGTAAATCGCTGAGCCATTTCATGTTTTTCTTATTTCGTTTTCTGTCTGAATGAGTCGTCACTTCAGCATTGTTTATCAGACATTGCCACCTTGTGGAATAAAGGTGAATTGCACTTATTCCATCATCTAAGATTCAATTAATGTTGCGCAGAAAAAACATACATGCACTGATACACACCTCGGGTCGTAAGCGACCCTATACAATTTTTACAAAAAATGAATTCAAAAATAGGCATTCTTTTATAATTGTATGATTTTTTTTTTCTTGTTATATTCTTTATAATTAATTGATTGATTACCAAGAAGGTTGAAGTCTAACTTTAAAAAATCAATGAGGAGGAGGGTAGTGAATGACGTCTAGGGTCACTAAAGACCCAATGTATGCATTTAAGGGTTAAATATGTCTGTATTTATTAGGTTTTAGTTATTTTAGTACTTCAACTTAAACTAAATGAAAATGAGAAACTGTACCTTAAGTTTTTTTTAAATTTCAACAGTTATTTTCAGGGTTCCTACACAGTATGGAAAGTATGGAAAAAAAGTATTGTGTTTCCAAAGTATTTCCCCTATTCAGTTTTCAAAAATATAAATTTAGAAAAAATAATTTCTAAAAAGTAGAGTGCAGCAGAGTGATTTCATGGGAAAAGATTAGTCACTGTTTAGTGATTTTCGAACAGGACTGAATGAATTCAAGGCTTACATTTTCATTACGCAAAATAAGAAAGAACTTCAGTAATGCGAGGTTCAGACTACACAATATTTTGGGGACTATGGAAGGCCAATAGGGCCAAAACGTGTGAAACTAACGCGTAAATGCGCACATTATGCGTTAACGTGTAATTACGCATTAAGACATTTAGTTTCAGATGTTTTGGCCCTTTTTTTTCCATAGTCCCCGGCATAAATAAATGCATATGTCACTCAAACGATCATCTAAATTGGTGATCGTGCAACATCAAACCACAATTACAGTATCCAAGTTGAATATTTGCAGGATATAAAATGTTTTATGTTTCTTCTCATCATGTATGTAAGCACGTTATCACTTCAAAACAAACAAAAAAAAAATACCTGAGAAAATATTTACAGATTATTGTACTCTATACCAAATATAATGATGTATGAAACATTAATGATAAATACGGTCTGAAAAATCTACAGTTTTGAAAATCATAGACTGGAAAATTACGGAATTTTGAAATAAAAATGTGTAGGAATCCTGTATTTAATAATCATAATAATCTTATTCTTTTTCTTTTTTTGATCATGTTTTCACCCTCTCTGACCCTTACAAATGAGTGGGCCATTTTTGCTACCGTTTCTTTTAAATCAAATATGGAAATGTTTTCTTCACATGTAAATGAGCTACTTTTACCTTCAATAACGCCATAACGCAACAGATTCACAAAACAATCTGTGCTGTAAAGTGTTGCTCAAACTGTTGATATTGAACTGAAATAATCAGAGACCTGACTACATTGTACTCTTACCGCTAGCTCTTCTGCTGTTTAGGAACAAAAGTATCGGTTCTACTTCTTTCTCATTATTTGAATGCCAAACAAGTCTTGTTTGTTTGTATAAAGTGGGAGGTTATATGTATATATCCAGCTAACAGCAGGAAGTTCACTGTTTCAGAACAAGTCATTTTTGCTGCTCAGTTTCAGTAGATGCTCTTTTTGGATTGGGGTGGACGAGTTCTGAAAGTTACTGTATGTTTTCATAGTCCAATGAACTCTTTTATCTCAACAGATCTAGCAAAACTCAGTTTCTCATGATGTGACCCCATTATTAGAACGATACTGCCAAACTCTCCCCTGCAAAATGCAAAAACAAGGGAGACGAAAAGCCATAGAGAAAGTAAGAGGAAAATACTTTTTTTATCTAAAGGATGTAAGGGAGTTTGGCGAGGGTGAGAGAGTGGAGGATGCAGGGGATGTTTAGACAGACGTAGTTAATATGAGTGGGGGCTGGGGGGGGGGCTGGGTTGTACTGGTGAATTATTGAAGAGAGTTTGTAGGTTGATGCCATGTAATGGCCACACTATTATTTCTCTCTCTTGATTCATTTCCTGCCTCTCACAAGGTTATTTTTAGGAGGTCAATGTTATTATGTGAGCATATACTTATGATCTTACTGCATAATAGCTGCTTTATGGAAGGAGTTACACACATTTTCTCTGGTGCTTCAGAGAAACAGCTAATGTTCTCAAGTTGTTCTCATCATTGTGACATGTGCTGTGTGGCAAGTGATCTCATCTCTTTGTTGCTTGCAGGGGTTTATTGCTCCTCCAAGCAGCATTGGGATTAGTGATGGGAATCGGCAGGAATTTAATGATTCTGGTTCTGATTCCACTTAATGAGGGCCGTTCATACAGAAAAAACGCGAGACGCTGCACTCAGGAATGTTTTTTAAAAAAGCGCGGCAGAGAATGTAAGGGTCTCGAGACGCGCTTTTGAGACGTGATGCAATAACGAACAGTTGCGACGCCAACTTGCTACCGTAAACAGAAGCTCGCAATGCTTGCCCCGCCTCCGAGTTCTTCTGATTGGTCCACTGTTTTGGAACTGACATTGATGAGCGGCGCTTCTGTAAAAGTTGAAATTCTTTTAACCTGACACAACGCCTTAAAAAAGCGTCGCTCATGTGCGAGGCGCTGCAAAAGACGCGAGTCGTGAGTGTAACAGTCATACGCGTCTGCCTAGCGCGTGTTTACATAGAAAAACAATGGAAAAGTAGTGCATTGGAATAGAAAAATGTGTTCTGTGTGAACAACCCCTGATTCTGATTTCATAACGATTTAATTAACTATTTTTTAGTACTTTTTTAAGGAAGCACCAGATAGTTGATCTGAACAATATTATAAAATATGTAGTATTTTGTCAATATACGGTATACGCTTAATTTAATATTAAAAGGTCATCTTTTTTTTTTTGTATTTTATATTATTTGTTATATTATTAAATATACAAAATATACAAAATAAAATAAATACAATTAAATAAAATTAAATATAAAATATATATAATATGCACTTACACAATGGCTATATATATATATATATATATATATATATTGCCAGAAATAATAATAATAAAAGACAAAAAAAAAAAAAAAAAAAAAAAAAAATATATATATATATATATATATATATATATATATATATATATATATATATATATATATATATTTTTTTTTTTGTCTTTATTATTATTATTATTATTATTATTATTATTATTATTATTGTTTCTTGGACTTTTTGCATACACATACACAATGGCAAACAGGCCAATGTAATAATAATAATAATTTAGAAAATATCTAATTTTATTATAAACTATGTATATTATTTAAATTTTTTTTTAATATATTGGTATATATCAAATCTTCGCATATATATGGGGCTTTATGCCATTGTGTATCATAATTTTATTTTGTCTTGGTGTATATTTTACCCACTTGGAATTGATTCCCTCGTCTGTTTACGGATTTGCAAAAGGAATGATTACGAACAACCCACTTCTTTATTAGACTGAATGGATTTGATGGGCAGACAGAGTGGATGCTGGGTAATCCAGCAGGGGCTGAGATATGTGAGGGGAATGCTGTGTGTACGATTACAGCGTGATTGATGCCCACTGCTGGGGGGATTATTAATGATAGCATGTTGTTTAGTGAGAAGATAGACCCATTTATATTTCTCATCAAGATGCCACTCAGTTTAAACTATTCAGTGTTAATAATTTGCTCTTAAAGAAAATAGATTTCTTGCGATGATGTGTTTTTATCGGGATTTTGAATTGCAGAGGACATTTGAGTGCATTCCGGTTTCGTCTGCACCTTCATTTAGATGGCAAGTTTACCACATACACTGCAATAAAAATGGGTCATTTATTTTCTTTCCCTGCAGATCTCAGCAGTGCTATCAATGCGGCCTGGCGCGGCACTAGGAGAAACCTTAAACAGGCCGACAGATATGCTAGTGCTCTTAATAAAACATTTGAAGTATTTTATAAGGATTGTGGAGTAGTGTTGGGGGATTTATGGAGGGGTGAGTATAATATTAGTATTTTGCTGGCTGTGCCAAAAGCGTTTTCCTGAGAAGGAGGTTCTTGATTAGTGGTTTTCAACTTGTGGGTCATGACCCAAAAACAAGTCACGGGTTGTTTTTGAAAAGGTCACAGACAGCAGGGAAAAACAATGCTAAATATAAATGGCATTATCAAGATATTACATGCACACATTATATAATATATATATCATATTATAATATTTATTTATTTATTTTTTTAGATTTTTTTTTTTATTTTTTAGATTTTTTTTTTACAAAAACACACAAAATGAATACAAATAATACATTTCATAAGAATGTGGCAATGTTTTTTACACTATATTATTATTTAAACTACATTGCTGGGCCTATGCAGTTCATTGCAATATTAATACTTTTTAAATGCTTGCTGTCCAATGTTAAATCTGGGAGTAGTTCTGGGAGGGAACGGATGATGGTTTTTGGTTAGTACATGTGGCTTTTGGAAGCTTTGAATAATTGGATGCTGGGAAAGGATTCATCATTGTGTGACTTTTTTCGAATATTGAGAAACGTCAGGCACTCCCTTTTTCTCACCCATCAGGAGGAAAAAAACATGGAACTGCAGGGAGAATTACCTATTACCCCACTGATGTTGCAATCAGAGCTTGTCCTCAGGCATACTACTTAAGTAAACAAAGCTGTCTCCAAATTGGTTCAGCATTTAAAGACTTTCCAGCGAATTCACTGCACTTCTCTTTTCTATTTATGGCAGCCGTTTCTTGTTTAACAAGATAGGATATAAGCTGCTCTGAATGTTAGAATTAAATATTTGGTGGTTTGTTTGCTTGACAGCAAGCATTTTGTGTTCACCAAAAAATAAACTTTTGCTAAGATGAGAACATATCACACATTGCTTAAAAGAACACATTCTTTTTTTCTCATATTTTCCAACACTTTGCACTAGATTTAAAGGGATATTTCACCCTCATGTTGTTACAGACTGTTGACAGTCATTGACTTCCATAGTAGGGAAAAAATATTATGGAAGTCAATGGCTACCGTCAACTGTCTGATTACTGACATTCTTCAAAATATCTTCTTTTGTGTTCAGCAGAAGAAAGAAATTCATACAGGTTTGGAACAACTTGAAGGTGAGTAAATGATGACAGAATTTTTATTTTTGGTTGAACTATCCCTTTAATGCAAGTTATTAATACTACCCAGATTTAGCACTGCGGTGAGGATGGACAGGCCAGGAGAAGATGTATCTGCCGTGATCAGTTTATACAGTAAAAGACGTTTAAGTAAACAAAATAAAATATTTATGATGACATTAAAATTCTAGTTTACCTAAGAAACTCTAGATTCTTGTTTGACTAACTTTGTTTTGTGGAGTACAAAAGGTGATGATTTGAAGAATGATCTGGCTGCTCTTTTTCATAAAAAGAATCGTTTTCATGAAAGTATTATAAATGTGGTAGTCATTGGTTCAGATGTATTTCATAACAAGACGTCACTGAGACTCTTTAAACTCAACAGACTGTCAATAACGATGTTACACACCTTTTTATAGCATCAAAAAAGCGAACTAAAACCAAACGTATTGTGAAAATGAACACTTGAACATACATCTTCGTGATGAGAACTTCCTAAAATGAAAAAAAAAAAAAAAAGATCTTTGGAAAAAAAATATTTGAAAATGTAATTGGATTTTTTAGTTTGGCTCACGTCCCATTCGATTACATGGAGAAGGCGGGGTTTATGACCTATACTGCAGCCAGCCACCAGGGGGCGATCAAAATGCTTTGGCTTCACTTTTCAGGACTTGTGCAGCACACTTGTGTACAATTAAAATGTAATGAACACTATGGCCATGTACAACTGTAAAGTTGCAGGAGTGACAACCGCATTTAAATACAGGAACACGACTCCCAAAATTACGATAGCCATAGCAACATGCGTGTTTGGTATCCAGTATTTTTGACCACATGAATGTTACAGTGACCAAAGAGTCATTATGTTCGTGAAACTAAAGCACTGTTGACAGAGGCGTCATGTTTTTTTTGTTTGTTTGTTTTTTTAATGTGTGGAAGGCTGCTTCACAGAGCGCTGTCTTGCAGTGTTGCCATATCTACTTATTATAAGCATTTTCGAGCTTATTGTTTGAGCTTGGCTCATAAGGTGATCATGTTTTTGGAGTTATTAAAGTGGGTGGGAAGGTATGGGTCATGATATTTTGGTTATTTTGGTTTATTATGAGCTTGAATCTTCTTGTTCTTTTATTTTTTTTTTTGTAAGATCTGGCAACATGAATGAGTCAAGGCTTGTTCCTCTTTCCCTGTGGTTTTCTTGCACCGCACGTACAGAAGAGGGACGCATCCCTGATGCATGTTTAAATACGACATTAACAACTAGTTGTTCTGTTCAGTTCAGTTCTGTACACACTGCGTAGAATTACTGTAAATGCAGTTATCATTTCCTGAAATTTTCAGGAGTTTTATCGAATGCGGTCGTCACTCCTGTAAATTACAGAACTGTGTGTACAGAACAGGATTAAGCACTAAAAAATGAATTGACAACCAAATTTAGATGCAGTGTGTACATGGCAAATTTGACTCTGTACATAAATAATGATGAATGGCTTGCAATCTGAGCATCATAAAAAAGCATGTTAATACATACTTATGGTACTCTGCAAAATACTAAATCTCTTTTTTTTTGGGTCATTTTGGAGCTTGACTGTTCATTTTAATTATGTGGGGGAAAAATGTCCAAGTTATTCTTTAAAAAAAAACGTACTTTTTGTGTTCCACAGAAGAAAGAAAATCATACAGGCTTGGTGATGACAGCATTTTTATTATTGGATGAACTATTTCTTTAAACCACACAGCCATTCAGAAATGGGAATTTATAGTCATTATTCGCATTAAATGAGGTGCTTGTTAGCACTCTCTCTCTCTCTCTCTCTCTCTCTCTCTCTCTCTCTCTCTCTCTCTCTGACTGTTTTTCTTTTTTGCAACACTTACAGTTGTTTAATAAGCATGAGGTCATACTGTAAATTCTTTTTCTTTTCCTCTGTTCTATTTGATTCAATTTTTTCCACTTGTTTCACAATCTGGGTTGGATTACTAAAGGTCATGCATTTTTAAAAGCCCATATGCCTCATCCATGTGTCTTATTAAGAATTCAAGGAGAAACCAAAGGGCCGATTCCTTTTTTTTTTTTTTAAAGCTTTTTCAATTCAGAGTCATACTTTGCGCAGTCCATATACTCCTCTAATTCTTACTCCACTAGCAACAAATGGCCTCTTAAAATCAGAAAATGTTTTACCTTTGAGTGGAATTTACATAATTGTCTGGTGAGGTATGATATTCCTCCCATTTCGTAATGAATAACATACAAGCAGATCCAGATGCAGTCTTGCCAGCGCACAGCCTTGAGAAATATCATTCATTGGATAAGTGCTGGCTGTGTGGGAGGAGGCACATGTAATTTGTGGTTTACGCCACTGTGACTGCAGGGTCACTATTTATCAGTTCAAATTAATTCTACAATGGCGTGCTTAGATTTCCCACACGGCAGATCGGTGAAGGGTATTCAGTTGTACCTCCAGGAAACCTCAGTTGCCACTGGAGAAGTTTTATGAAATAAACAGCTTCATGTTGGACATTTTTATGGCATTCCACCCCTTGCTGAAATGAGCATTAGACCAGAAACATAGTCTACACTAGTACACAAATGCAGTTCAAATGAATGACCAACACAGTTCAGGGGTGGAAATCATGTTGTACACATAGTTTGCTGTGATTAATCACAATTTATTGCACATTTAAAACTTGTCATCACCAGTGTTGGGGAAAGTTACTTTTAAAAAATGATGCATTACAATATTGCGTTACTCCCTGAGAAAGTAACTAATTACGTTAGTCACTTTTTTATCAAAAGTAATGTATTACATTGCGTTTGCATTACTTTTTCTCACCTGGGCTTAGCTTGTTTGTTTTTTAATAACAAAAAAAAGTTCTATTTTTGGCAAATGTAAAGGCCCTTTCACACCAAAAGTGAAATGAATAAGCCTCAGGCTGAAGGAAATGCATATTCATTCCTGTACAGTAGACCTCAAACAAGCCTTTCAGCTGTGCTGCCATTGTGGATGAAAGAAGAATAGGATAAAGGAGAAGGAAGTTCAACACTCTTATTTCTAAATCTAATCTAAAGTCATTTTTGCTTATTAGTATGGTTGAATGAGATCATTGAAGCAGACATTGGTTAATAAAGTGAGATTAAATACATAAAGTATATTTGTGTAAATTAATATAGTCAATTATTACAGGTTTGCATAAAATTCTGAGATTGCATTTCACTGTTTTTATTCATTTTAAGGAATACTGAATGTTTCGTGCAGGTGAGATGAGTAAATGCATGTTTACATTTAGTCTAGAACTACAATAACCATCATGTTCACACAGCGCACCTCTGCACTTTATTTCTCTCAGCATGGAGACAGGACTTGTAAAAGTAATTTGGATATTTTGTTATAAATTGAAAAAGTAATGTTATATAATACTTTACTTGAAAAGGTAATCTGATTTTGTAACTCAAGTTACTTGTAATGCATTACCCCCAACACTGGTCTTCACAGATACACTGCCAGGGTCAGTATTTATTTATTTATTTATTAAATAAATATATGAACTTTTGTTTAGTCAGATTAATTTATTCGGACGTAAA
The DNA here is from genome assembly GCF_024489055.1 of Chanodichthys erythropterus. NCBI lineage: Eukaryota > Metazoa > Chordata > Actinopteri > Cypriniformes > Xenocyprididae > Chanodichthys > Chanodichthys erythropterus. The sequence goes on from NC_090239.1 coordinate 29,484,468, forward strand.
TGGGCTGGTTTTCCCCACACCTACTCCTAAACTCTACTCCCGCCATTGACAGAATTTTCCGTGATTTATAACACAACGCTTCTCTGCCATTGACAGAATTTTCCAGCTTTCCATGTTTCCACTGTTATATGGTAGGGGGCACTATTACAAATCTTCTGAAATAGTACAGAATCTTTGCATCCAAAAACAAGCAAAGAAGCAGCAGAAACAAGTGTTAGAAGCATTGCTTATGCACATGTAAGCTAACATGGTCATCAAACATTAAATGGCATATAAACTGCCTAATGTTAACGAATGAAATGTTAAACCCACAAAGAGGTATATGATTGTGAAGCTTTGGGGTGTTGATGAACCTACTAGATACATGACAAGTTCGATCTATGACACTTAAAGGGTTAGTTCACCCAAAAATTTAAATTCTGTCATTTATTACTCACCCTCATGTTGTTCCACACCCGTAAGACCTTCGTTCATCTTCGGAACACAAATTAAGATATTTTTGATAAAATCCAATTACTCTGTGAGGCCTGCATTGCCAGCAAGATCATTTTCTTTTTCAATGCCCAGAAAGCTTCTAAAGACATATTTATAACAGTTCATGTGACTACAGTGGTTCAACAAAATAGCGTCTTTATTCAACAATATGATGGGCAATTTCAAAACACTGCTTCATGAAGCTTTGAAGCTTTACAAATCTTTTGTTTTATTTTGTTTTGTTTGTAGTGCGTATCAAACTGCCAAAGTCATGTGAATTATTGAAATTTCGAAACACTTATGACATAACCAAGCCTCGTTTATTAAAATCACATGATTTTGGCGCTCTAAACCACTGATTTGAAACAAAAGATTGATATGGCAATGGAGGCCTCACTGAGCCATCGAATTGTATCAAAAATATCTTAATTTGTGTTCTGAATATGAATGAAGTTCTTACGGGTGTGGAACAACATGAGGGTGAGTAATTAATGACAGAATTTTTGGGTGAACTAACCCTTTAAGATCATCATTCTTTGACAAAAACACAAGTCAGTTTGTCAAAATGTTGCTTTTTTAATGAAACTACCAACATTCAAGTGTTGATTAAAGTTGATCAAAAGTCACAGCAAAGATATTTACATTGTTACAAAAATGTAACTGACCCCAAACTTTTGAATAATAGTTAATTTACACATTGGATCACCAAATGAATGTACTATTATCATATAGGAATTATAATCAATAATTGAATAATTGTAATAAAAACATTTTCTACTATAATATAATATTATATATAATAAATGTATTTTATATTACTTTTACTTACATATTTTTTGAAGCATACACTCATTTGCATGCATCAGCTCAGGAATTGCCACAATTATCCAAGTACGTGAGAGAGCGACAGAATGAGTAATTAGCCTGAGCGTAAAATACTAGTCGTAGAAAGTGGGGAAAATAATAATTGCTGCATTAATTGCGTCAATTTTTTTTATTGTAATGTACAGTCGACACTAATCGCAGAAATTAAGGCAAGAAGAAAACGGTTTATACAGGGATCAGGGTTGGCTCATTAGTCAAAGTCTCTCAGGTGTCTACGTCATGTTTTAGACCACCGTGCCAGAACACTTTGGCTTTTCCATGAAAGGCTTTTGAAATGAGGACTTTAATTCCTGCATTGCCCTGGGTTCGAGCTCAGCAGCTGCCCTGTATTCTTTTATGAATCATAAAATGTGTCTGGACAGCATCCCTTTGCAAAGAGAACTTCTCAAAGAAGAAAAGAGAGAGAGGTGCATAGTCTCCCACATAATTTTCCAGAAAATGTTTTGTAACACATCACATCATATTAAAACCAAATTGCTATTATTTCCACCTAAAGTTCCCTGGGGGTGTTGGAGGTTTGTCGCTCAGACAGCTGAGAGTGCACCCGACTACTTATTTAAGTGCTGAGCGCCTACACCTTGCCGCCACATTCACATTTCCCACCAACTCACAATCCATCCCTCGTGTCTTTAAACACACTGTTTAAAATGTTGTCAAAGTATCCCAACAATTGTCTGTCATAGACCTAGCAGAGCGTCACGTAATCCCCCCAAAGGCCAACAGGATTAATTGATTCAGACATAAATGAACAAATCACTTCGGCGGACTAGTTTCCCACACACCTATTCTTTAAGGACTTTGAACATAGTGTCACTGTGTATTTTTTCCTCGTTCCCTCAGCAAATCCTAGAAGACAAATCCAGTTTTGGTCGTATGGATTGTCAGGATTGACATTTGAGGTTGTGCTGATATTTTTAGTGTCCTCCGCTGTGATTTGGACTAATTGCTCCACTGACTCCCTTTAGTTTTAAAAGCTCATTCTCTGCAATAAATCCTCAGGAGAAGCGTTGACGTTTCTCGCTCAAATGAATCAACTTTTTTTCCCTCCTCTTTCTGCTTTCTGGAAAAGAAGTATGCGTGTCAACACTTGAATAGCTTGTGTAGTGTTGTAAAGTAACTGGAGAAACACAACCATGACGTGCATTGATTCGGAATGCTGTGCTGAGAAAGTAAATATTGAGCTTGATTTTTTGTTGCATGTATCCCCACTAGACTACTTACAGGCAAGTTTAATAATTCATGCCAAAAAAATGGAGCTCACCCTTTTGGGGCCAAGAATTTTTTTTTTTTTTCCTTTTTCTTCACGCTTTTTAGACAGGTGAAATGTCACTTGAAGCAAGATTGGGGGTTTAATACACCTTTTTCACATCGTGGCCTGGTTTTCCGAGCGATGTTTAGATGCAGCTTTTTGCGCATCCTATGATTTATTGCCATGCTGACGTCCTCTCTGCATTTCCCTTATAAAAATTTAATGAGACTGAATACATGGAGCTGAAAAGAAATGCGCATTAAATCTGTCTGATAATAGCTTGAAAGTAAACAATGCATCAAGGACTATGTTGCAAGAGCATCAGGAAAACATTACTTCCTTGTTTGTGTTTTATGCATCTTTTCCTCTTTCTTTTGAATCAGAAATGTTTCTAGTTATTATTTGAGAGCCATATAACGGATGTAATTTGTAATTCGATAACGCAAGGCCCCTCGACTATGCTTTATCTCATCTATCTTGAGTAAATAGTTTCCCGTGGAATGAGCATGCTTGATTTTTTTTTTTTTTTTTTTTTTTTTTTGTTCTTGTTGCATTTTTGCTGTGAGTAATGTCTCTCCTTATATTTTTTAGCTTTGCAATTAAAGGCCACCGCTGTTAAATAGAGCTTGCTGTGGATGCGGATGAAAGCAACAGCAAATGCTGTTTCTGTGATATGGGCATTTGAGAATGTTAAGACATGTTTAAAGAGGGTTTTTCCATTTATAGCCCCTTTATGGAATTGCAAAATGGAAGACAAGCTCTGTTTTCCCACAGCATTGCCCTGTGAACAAATGCAGATTGTCAAATAGATTTCAACTGCACACTTTAACAGTAAATTACAGTGAAAGCTCTTTGTTTGTCTACTTTAATTTTCTGTAAAAATACATTATGAACGCTTGAATGTTTGGATATCTTTTTTATAGCTGGGGTTATGTAATGTTCCTAAATGCCACACAGAGCTTTCTATTTGGAGCGCTCAAGCTTTTTACATCAAATTAATCCATAAAAGGCTTTTCCTCCTGTCTAAACAATGACCAATAAACACGGCAACCATGGCTAAGCAGCTCAGAGAGGAACTTCAATAACATGCTCATTACTCAGATGGGTATTTATAGTCACATACTGCTTAATCTCTGTTCTCTTTCAGCCAGTGGTCTCGATTTCTTGCCTGAATGTTATTATCACAGGAAGTAGGGCGCTAACTGTTCTTCACATATTAAACTTTAATCAGATCCTAGTTTGCAGCATAGCCGTTAGCAATTGACATATTATAGATTCAGGCTTGTCTTTTGCCATCTGTGCTCTTTTGTCATTAATCAGACGTTGGGACGAGCAACAGACATGCTGTAGAATTGATGCATATTTAACATATTTCACACTTCAGGCTTAATAAGCAGCATACGTTTTATGTGTGAATGGGACGTACGGCTAAGTCGCACAGAAACAGGGCCCCTAAGCCACGAGGGTGACTGCTGTATAGGGAATGGTGGGACTGTGGAGTGCAGAGGTGATATTAGAGGTGTGGGTTCAAATGAAAGCTCTGATAATGGCCCCTCGGAATATAATGTGCTGTAATGAACAGTGAGGATCTTGATTGACACATTTGGCTGTACCTGCTGATTGTGTTTCCCTCCATTGGCCCACATCTGTTCATTTATATACTTAATATCTTGACTAAATTTCAGTAAAAGTGTTACTTTAAGTATTTTAAGTATACAATTATATATAATGTATTAAATATATATTAATGTTAAATATAATATATAATGCACACACATTCTACTATTTTATACATTTCTTCTGTACCTTCTAAGATTTAATGTTTATCATGTAAAATACAGTAATAATTGTAATATTTGAATATATATATATATATATGTATAAAATGTATATATAAAATGTATATATACAGTGCTCAGTGTACATTTTAAACAATCTCTCAATGAACAGAAAAACAATTTTCAAAAAATGTTGACAAGACAAGTTTTATATAACATCTGTTCAACTTATAACATGAAAGTAAGGTTAATAATAAAACTTGAGAACAAAATGTTCAGTTTTACTCAAATTAGGGTGATGCAAATTAGACTGAAATCTCTGGAGCAAAGCTAAATTTTAGACTACAAATGTCTGCTTAACAAGAATTCAACCAGAGGTGAGTCTAATTATTCATTGCACAGGTGTCCAGCAGACAGCTGACTATAAAAGGGTCTTAAAACCCCTTCCCATTTCATGCTGTCAGCAATGGCACCACATGGAAGAGAAATGTCACAAGACCTGAGAAAGAAAATAATTTCTTTACACCAGAAAGGTGAAGCTACAAGAAGATCAGTAAAGCTTCACTTATCAGTCAGAATACTGTAGCAAAAGTGGTACAAAAATTTTAAAAAGATGGAACTGCAACCATCTCACAGAGAAGTCCAGGTCGTCCACGGAAGTTAACACCTCGACAGGACCATATTCTGAGGAGAGGTGTTGAAGAAAATCGGCATGCAAGTTCACTGCAGTTATCTAATGAAGTAGAGAGCCAAACTGGGGTGACTATTTCCCGTGCCACAATACGGCGTACACTGCAGAGGAATGGCATGCATGGGTGCCGTCCACGAAAGAAGCCTCTCCTAAAGCCCAGGCACAAAAAAGCCCACCTATAGTTTGCCAGGGCCCATGCTGACAAAGATGAAGACTACTGGGCTCTATACTCTGGAGTGATGAGACCAAGATAAATGTTTTTGGAACTGATGGCTTCAAAACTGTATGGCGTCGCAAAGGTGAGGAAAACAAAGAAAAAAACATGGTGACTACAGTGAAACGTGGTGGTGTCAGTGTCCTTATGTGGAGCTGCACGAGTGCTGCTGGTGTCGGGGAGCTGCATTTCATTGATGGCATCATGAATTCACAGATGTACTGCTCTATACTGAAAGAGAAGATGCTACCATCACTCCGTGCCCTTGATCGTCGTGCACTTTTCCAACATGACAATGATCCTAAACACACATCTAAGGCCACTGTTGGATTTCTGAAGAAGAATAGGGTGAAAGTGATTCAGTGGCCAAGTACGTCTCCTGATCTGGAACCCAATCGAAAACCTATGGAGAATTCTGAAGAGACAAGTTGAGCATCACTCTCCATCCAGCATCCAGTCTCTAAAAGAGGTCATTCTTGAAGAATGGAAAAAAGATAGATGTTGCAAAATGTCGCCAACTTGTTCATTCCATGCCTAGAAGTCATTAAAAATCATGGAGGCCATACAAAGCACTAGATGTAGTAGTTTTTGTTGTGGGGTCTACTCATTTTTTCATCACCCTAATTTGAGTAAAACTGAGATATGTGTAACCTAAGTTATATTATTAACCTTGCTTTCATGTTATAAGTTAAACAGATGTTATATTAAACTTAGTCTTGTCAACATTTTGGAAATAGTTTTTGTGTTATTATTAGTTTTTGTGATATTGTTTAAAATGTTACTTTTCAAAGGGGATGTACTCACAGTTTTATATATATATATATATTGAAAAAAGTATATTGTAGTTTATGCAGTAAAGTTATCTTGTATAGATTACATGTATTGCTCAAATTGTGAGTCAGGACTATTGTACTGCATTACAGTGACTTATAATAACCAGCTACTGCAAACATACAGCTTGTGATTGATTATGTCTCTGAGAGGCTGACATGAAATTTTGGACAACTCTGGGTTTTCTTTTATGACCTCGTGTGGACAAATGGAGCGGATTGATATCACTGAGTGATTGATGATGTACGAGCTCTCCGAGCACGATCTGACTGGCTGAGGAGGATCGCATGTCATTGGTCTGTTCCTTGTTTGGCTGACCTGAGCTGATTTGCGTCAGATACAGTATATTTGAGTGACGTGGCATTCAGCGGTCTTCAGAAGCATTTTGAAAAACATATAACCTTTATTTTTAATCTGCTTACTGCTTGATAGTCGTACATGAATAATAACCTGCTTGCTTATGAGTAGACAAATACACATTTAATTGCATTACGTTTTGCATTTGCGTGTCCTGCATGGCCCCGGCCGTGCTGAAAGTGAATCCCCCGCTGTGAGCAGTTCCAGGTAAAGAGCCAGATTCCCTGCAGGTGTTCTCTGAGCACGGATCCATCCATATTCATTTCTGCTACCTGCAGAGGACGTCTCTGTTTCCACACTTTTTCTCTTTCATTTGACTTTTTCAATTCATTAGATATAAGGGCTTTAAACATCAATGAAAGGCTACTCATCAGTTCTCATCACTGCGAGAGGCGCATTCGACTGCTTCGTAGTGATTTTGAGTGATGCATGATCTTTGTTCCTACTTAGCTATTATTAAACTGTCAACTATAGCCAGATTTAATAGTAATTTCTTACAAAAAATTCTTGTATTAAGAATTTTACTTTAGGCTAGGTCATTTTCTGTCATAACAAGTTATTGTAAAACATATTGTGCTGCTTTGTGGGATAATAGAGTAAATAGTTGGTTTCTTTTGCAGGCACCATTATAGTGATTAGTGTTCCTTTGGATCTTATTTTCTTTTAATTAATTTTCTCCCAGCCACACTGGTTTACACTGTTACATGAACAGTGATAAGCCAGACATTAAATATTATAGTAATAATATTTTATAAGTGGGTTGCAATTATATTGTGGTGAGCTGACTAATTAATAACTGGTTAACCAGACATGCACAGATATCAACACTGAGCAAGTTATATAACTAGCTAAAAAGAAAAAAAATAATCAGAAAAATAAACTTGAAATAGAGCCCTATGAAATCTTTTTTTTTTTTTTCTGCCAAATTCTGTATTTTTTCTGTTTTATTTTTCTGGAATCTGTTTTAATTGTTAATTAAATTTGAATAATAAAATCAATTGAAACTTTATTTAAAAAATAATCATTTATTAAAATTGTAACAGTAGTTATTAAATAATTATCAAAAAAATAAGTAATAAAATGAATGCATAAAACTTTAAATGAAATTAATTTTTAAAAATGTAATCAAATTAAACTTGAAAAAAATTTTGGCATACAAAGTGCTGCACAACAGATTGTTTAAATAAAAAAAAATATATATTTTATTATTACTACTTTTAGAATTGCATTAATCATATATTTCTGTCATAATTTTTTCAAGTTAAACAGGTTATAGTGCAGACCATTAATTTTCTGAGTATCTGACGATAGTTTTATCAAAAGAAATGGTGAAGTGACTCTCAGGCTGCATTTAAACTGCAAGTCTTAATGCTCAGATCTAAACGTTAGATTTTTATTTATTTTTTTTTTTTTCTCCATCTGTTTACATTTACTTTAGAGACGGCTGGTATCCAATATCTGAAAAATAGACTGAAATATATATAGACTGAAAAATAGCGGCAATTTTTGGTCGTTATTTTATCTACAGATTAGAATTCTGAAGTGAAATAAAGTAGTGTTATATGATTATATTTATTTGAATGAATTTGAATTAATTAACCAGAGAGAGAGATTGTGAGTGTGAATTACCTGTGTGTGTCTAATAGTGAAGCTTTCAGTAGTTTTATTTATAAAATTCACAAGGCAGAGGTTGAACACCAGTTTCTATGCTCCTGAATGTTTCTGTGTGAGCGCAACTTCTTACCTATAAAGTTTCCACCTTGATAAAAAAAGCTGCGAGTTTTAGTGCAAGCGCATGCATGTCTGCTTCATAATACGACATTAAAAATATCTTTGTGGACAAACGTGTCGCCTTCGCCTTGTGGTGGCTTGGAATTCCAAGGGGAAACATGTTTACACGTAGGTCAGATGTCCAGAAATCGGATATGTGTCTGATTTAAAACCACATTTAGAAGTGGCTCAGAACGGATGCAAAAATTGGACCTTGTGCAGATTTTTCTGTTTACACATGTGCAACAATTTCCGATCTGTGTCAGATGAGAGTAAAAAAATGATTTTTTTTTATTTTTAATACAAGCCTCAGAGCAGCTCTGGAAATGAAGTTTGTGTTTATGTCCTCGTATAGTTAGACGGCAGATGCTGAAAACATTACGAGCTTGAGTATGTGTAGTAGACGAAAAGTCTTTTTATGGTTTGGCGTTCACAAACACTGGTCCATATCAAGATCTGATTAAGTCCTACTTTTGATTAATACATCCAGGTTTTGCCAAATTCTGTGACATTCCATGTTATATAGTAAATTTTATTTTTATGACTGGATTCCGTGATTCCGTCTGCGTTTTCCACATCTTGATAATTATAGGGCCCTACAAAATCACATTTTTGATGTGAATTCACAGTATGTAATTTAATTAGAATTTAAAATAAATATTAGAACCACTTGTGCAAAAATGACTGTGATAATATGACAGCTAGTAGGCAGGAATTTACTGGAAATTCAACCTGAAATTCTTTTCAGTGTAACAAATCTTTGGGTCTCCCCGAGGTGATTTGGTTTGAATTCCATGCGGCAGCAATGGAAGCAAATAAACACAATCGCGCATAAGCAATGCTACCTTTTGTCACGCCTGTACACATCTCAGCTACGGCTCTTGAGTTATGTGAGGAAGCAATAACCCAGCCATGAGGTGTCTCAGCTGCTTTTAAACTTTGAAGCGAAGATATGCTTGTCAAAGCTCTGCGTCTCTGCCTCCTCAGGGCTTTAGGGCACAAATGCGCTTTGCTTTGCATACCATACTGACATATCAATGACCCAGGGGACAAATTTGCCCCGTTTTGTATTTCTCTGTAATTAACTGTCATTACGGTGAGTGGTTTTGGCTACTTGGGAAATTAAAAAAAGGGGGTTTTGTTGCGAATAAACAAGATAATAATCACCTTATTTGTTCTCAAAGCGCTTTCTGTCTATTTGATCATATACAGTCAGTATTGTATACAGAGAGGAGCGTTAACATTGTTGGAGCAAATGGCTTGGGCCCCGGTTGGGTTTGCATAGTGCAGTAGCATTCATGCAGAAATAATGGAGTACCATTGTGAAGAGCTTCTTTAATAGCCCTCCGCTATGCTTAAACAATTAGTTAGCGCATTGCGCCTCCCTTGCCATTTGGAGCACAGAATCGCTAGGCAAATCATACATCATTCCAAGGATGTAAACGTGAGGGGTGAACATGCTGTTTCAACAAGGTCATTGGGAAGCATGTGAGGAATAATTACAACACAAAAAGCTCTTGTAGAAGAAAAAAAAAAAAAAAAGAAGTGGCCTAAATTGGATGGTGTTGATATGAGAGGCCAGTTTGTGTTTGATCTGCATCTTTTCCTCATTTTTCTCTGGTTGACTTGCAAACTCTTTAAGTCAAAAATGTAATTTGATTAAATTGATTTTTACTAAATATGTGTGCATATTAAATATGTGTTATTATAATAATACCAATATTATATTAGTAGAGTAATATTAAAGGGTTAGTTCACTCAAAAATGAAAATTCTGTCATTTATTACTCACCATCATGCCGTTCCACACCCGTAAGACCTTCGTTAAGGTGATGGCTCAGTGAGGCCTCCATAGGGAGCAATGACATTTCCTCTCTCAAGATCCATAAAGGTACTAAAAACATATTTAAATCAGTTCATGTGAGTACAGTGGTTCAATATTAATATTAAAAAGCGACGAGAATATTTTTGGTGCGTCAAAAAAAACATCGGTGCATAATGAATCAGTGTATCGAATCATGATTCAGATCACGTGTCAATCATGTGACTTTGGCGCTTAATTAATGATTAATTTGATTCATTTATGCTCCGATGTTTCCTGAAGCATTGTTTTGAAATCGGCCATCAGTAAATAAGTCATTATTTTGTTTTTTTTTTTGGCGCTCCAAAAATATTCTCGTCCCTTTATAATATTAATATTGAACCACTGTACTCACATGAACTGATTTAAATATGTTTTTAGTACCTTTATGGATCTTGAGAGAGGAAATGTCATTAAATTGTTTTATTTATAATTGAAATATTTGGACATTTAACACTTATTTTAAAGGGTTAGTTCACCCAAAAATGAAAATAATGTAATTTATTACTCACCCTCATGTCGTTCCACACCTGTAAGACCTTTGTTCATCTTCGAAACACAAATTAAGATGATGAAATCCGATGGGTCAGTGAGGCCTGCATTCAAAGCAACGACATTTCCTCTCTCGAGATCCATAAAGGTACTAAAAACATATTTGAATCAGTTCATGTGAGTACAGTGGTTCTATCTTAATATTATAAAGTGTTGAGAATAATTTTTGTGCACAAAAAAACCCAAAATAATGACTTTTCAACAATATAGCGATGAGCCGATTTCAAACCACTGCTTTGGAGCTTTTCGAATCAATTCAGTGATTCGGATCTCCTATCAAACTGCTGAAATCACGTGATGTTGGCGCTCCGAATTACTGATTTGATTCGTAAAGATCCGAAGCACTGTTATGAAATCGTCCTACTGCTATATTGTTGAAAAGTCGTTATTTTGCTTTTTTTGGCACACAAAAATATTCTCATCGCTCTATAATATTAAGGTAGAACTATTGAACTCGCATGAACTGTTTTGAATATGTTTTTAGTACCTTTATGGAGAGGAGTGAAATGTCATTGCTGTGAATGCAGGCCTCACTGAGCCATCGGATTTCATCAAAAATATCTTAATTTGTGTTCCAAAGATGAACGAAGGTCTTACGGGTGTAGAACGACATGAGGGTGAGTAATAAATGACATTATTTTCATTTTTGGGTGAACTTAATCTTTAACACATAATTACATTAAAGATGATTGCGAATACATGTAGGGTAAGTGCAAATGCAAATAAATAAACTAAGCTATCAGGCTAATCGGGTATTTCTATGCTATGCTAGTACATAAGAAAGCTAATACAGGTCATTATAACGTAGTTGAAACAGCATTTAATCATAACATGATTTAGTAGGAATTGTAATCAGGCACTAAAGGGGAGGGGGGACCCAATTTGTCTCTGCTAAATGTTTTTCGGGTTGTGGCCTACAAAAATATGGTCTCACTCCAGCACTCTAATAGAATATCATGGTTTTAGCTTAGCAACATGCTAACTTGTGAGGAGCGCTATTTAATTACCTTTGTAACATGTTCCAAATCAGTCACTTATTTTGGATGCTGCCTTAGAAGGTTGCTGCCTTTGTAGAATGCAAACTGAGTTTTGTTACAAAGCTATTCAGTATCATAGTGAACTTATGGGACATCACACAGATGGCTACTGTTAACAAACTGTTCATGATGGCCAAACCACTAACAATAACAAGATGAAGATGAGCATAAAAATGAATGTGTTTACAAGTGTCTGCCTGTTTTTTTATTCGATATAACAGAGGGAAAGTCCATATGCTTCTTCCATTTCCCCTAATTTCATTTAGCAACACTGCCTTGTTGCACTTCATTATTCAGCTGAGTAGCAATAGAGTGTAACAGTGAGTCCCCGCTTCTTCAGCATACTTGGCTCAGGAATCAATCCAACTAGCTCCAAGTCAGAAAAAAATAAAGGTACTTCTCGTCCTATGAAGCATTGCAAATAATAATCAAAAATCAAAACAAATGTTACCATATAGTATTAGTATTGATTTGCTGTGACTAAACAAACAAAAAAAAGTTTATTGCAAAATAGTCAAATATGTAGTTTAAGAGTGTGGGGAGATTAACTCAAGTTTGTTTCACGGGTGTGGCCACTGGAATTGAACGACATCTCTGATTGGTGGATATCTCCACAGGGTTATGGGTAGTGAAGTTCTGCAACAGCTGGGTTCTGGAAGTAAAAATCCCATTTTTCTCTCCATGGGGGAATTGGTTTTGATTGATAACTTACAAACATTTAAAGACAGGCCTGCTGTGAGCTTTGAAATTGTAGATTGATGGCATATGCTTACTTTTGAAGCCATCAGCTTTTTTTAATAATCATGAAATTCCTGGTGAAAAAAACTATATTACAGGTGATTCTGCAAAGAAGTCTCTACAAATAAGAGAATTGAAATGAGAAAATTGCGCTAAAAGACCTTTTTGGTGCCCACCCACTTCCATGAAGCACTGTGAATGATGTAGAGTTTCCTATGCTCTCAAACTACTTAAATATTTCTATGAATAATATGCATATTTGGTAAAGTTTTTGGTTGTGTATATATAACCAGTTATGTGTATATATTTGTGTGTGTATATTTATAATCAGCATATTTAAATTAATAGTTTTACATTTCCCCATCATTTTGATTATTTCATTCGCAATGCTTCATGGGATTGTAGTTCTTTCCCTCATTAAAGCCGTTGTTGTCTTTTTGTCAGATTTTCAAATACCTTTTTTGCTTCAAATCAATGTTTGTAATGTTGTGATTCCCCTTGTTGCTGGTTGGTTTGGTTCATGGCTTATATCTCTTAAAATATTTTTTTTAAATGAAAAAAGTGGGGAAAAATACTTGCAAAACCAAGGTCACTGAAAAAGTGGGCGGGCACAGTTGCACTTCATTAATCACATTTTTGAAAAATGGAACTGAAATCACATTGACTTGCAACGTATTAACATATGGTTAGAAGGCTCATGTTAGGTCTGTTTGTCTTAAGAATCAGTTTCTCTATGGAAAACAAAATTATTGGGATTTTTACTTCTCCACCCAAGTTATGCTCTATTGTAGATCAGTTGCATGTGTGGCTTTGCCTGACCGATTTCACCGATCTTCACATATTTTAAAGGTCAGTGTAAATACTTGAAACGTATTTTTATTCACTTCAGTTCATGAAGGTTCTGCTGGAGCACATTTTACTGAGTGTTAATGGTATGGAAGTATATTATTACTACATTATGGCATGTTCTGAATGCCAGTGGTCTCTCTCACTCATCCTACTGTCCTTAAATGCTTTAATTTCCTCTCAATTTCTGCTGACTTCCAGAGGACAGTTTGTGTATTGTGGAGCACAGCAGACCATGAAGCCTTGCAGAGTGAAATGTACTGCTAGTTTACAATGCGGTATTGTTATAGATTGTTTTGCTGTGAGTTTGTGACCCTCAGAGCATACAAGAAGACTTCATCTGTTGAACTACTGCAGGTTGCTGATGGTCTATTGACACTATAAGATTAATGATGCACAGTGTTTTATGGCCGCTATGTAAGTTTAAGTGTAGATTTGAAAATGTGCATTCTGATGTATTGCTTTAATATGGTAAAGGTTGCTACCCGCTGTGCAGCTTGTTTTGTTGTGAGAACATTTTCTTCTCTGGAGTCATTGAACGGACAGCAAACAATAGTTCTTTGAGTTGTTTAATTACTACTTCCTGGAACTTTTCCCCTCATTGTTAATGGGATAGTTCACCCAAAAATGAAAATTTTATCTGCTTACCCCCAGCACATCCAAGATTTAGGTGACTTTGTTTCTTCAGTAGAACACAAATGATGATTTTTAACTCCAACCGTCGCCGTCTGTCAGTCAAATAATGGGAGTGAATGGGAACACAATCAATAAGAGTCGAAAAAACTTGCATAGACAAATCCAAATTAAACCCTGCGGCTCGTGACGACACATTGATGTCCTAAGACATGAAACGAACGGTTTGTGCGAGAAACCGAACAGTATTTATATCTATATATATATTTTTTACCTCTAAAACACCGCTATGTCCAACTGCGTTCAGCACTCGCTTAGTGAGGTCTGATCGCGCTCTGACAACGGCAGTGATGTCTCGCGCTCATTGAAGTATAAGCGCGAGACATTGTAATCATTTATTACAAGATGGACAAAATTTGTCACCAAAAAAGTCATTTGTGTAACCAACATTTCGGGTTTACCGAATGACACTTTTGGTTATACCGAATGATGATATTTTCAAACAATGCTAACAGGCTTATATCTAGCTAGCTAGCAAAAGGACAATCAAACATTTTATATTTTGTACAAGTTTTTAAAATATTACATAATTTTCCATGTTTAAAGCGGTTGTACCGAATGACCTCATGTTTCGGGGCATGTGTACTGTATGAGCAAGTGAAATATTAATTTTTCAAACAGTTAAGAGAGAGTTAGTTACTTTGCCTCATGGCCATGTGGTCCTGTGCAGGTGTCTGAATGATGGCACATCCTGTCACATGATATTGACCGCATGTCTTGATCCAAAATGGTCCTTTTATATTGGTTACTCCAAATGACATCAATGAAATTCATTTTTCCGGACATTCTTTCTCATAACAAAGCAACAACTTCTACACATAATTTTAATACCATTTTGTAGTATGTTGAGATATGATGTTAAAAAATCATGCCAGAATAAAAAAAATATATATATATTTATTACATTTTAAGATATTTTAATCACAAATGATATGGCTGTATTGGCCTTTGGACGGTTAAACCGATGACCTTTTGAAATTTCAAAATCTTTAAAATACCTTTATATGTTGCAAAATATTATTAAAACCTTTTGGATTCAATAAAAGTGATCTAGTTGTACTACCTTACATACTTTGGATTTCATATCTTTTTTATTATTATTAAGGCCTTTGAAAAAAAAAAAAAAGACCTGACACGTCATTGACCCTAATACTTTTCACTTCATGGATACACCACATGAAATTTTAAGAGAAAATTTAAACTTTTCTTGGAAATGGTATAATATGTTGTTGTTGTTGTTGTTGTTTTTTTCAAAACCATATTACCAACATAAATACAAAGAGTGCATTTCCATGAACTTGGCACATGTTTTGTGTGTGTGTGTGTGTGTGAGTGTGTAGGCACTGTTATTTGTCATTGACCCATAGAGCAACACTGGATGGAGTTTTCATTTTTGGGTGAACTGTTCCTTTAATTGCTCACTATTTATAAATACACTTCACTGACCCAAATTAATTCCCCTTTAAACAAAGTAATGTCTTAAAGAGGAAGTCACGCACTGACCTGATGTCCTGCTTGTTATTCTCAGAGTGACATTAGAAATGTATTATTTATATAAATATGGAAATGAATACAAAATTATGCAAACACCACCATTGGCCAATGGAGCGGATCCATTCCTGGGCAAAGGTTTGTCTATAAGACAAACGGCGGTTGTCAGGCGATGAGATTCTAGGCTCTGGTCCCACAGGGCCCGCCCAGCCTACAGGGCTGCAGCAGGTTAACTCGGTAGACCCGTCCTGCCAAGAGCAAGGAACTTGCTGATTCAGATTTTGACAGTGATATGCAAATGACCTCATTGTGAACGCTGGCAGAGAGGGAGGGGCCAAGGACCTGAGCATTGTTCAGCAGATGGGGAGGGGCCAGAGCAGGAGCTTGGAGCTGCTCTCTCGTTATCAGATTCCCCGCAGAGCAGATCTGGCATGTCATGAGCGGGCATGCGTCCATCTGTGCTATTGGCGAACCGGGCTGGATCCCCTGGCCTAGTGGAGTCAATGGGACAGCCTGGATGCCACGGGGCCTTGAATATACTCCATTTTCTTTACTTGAAATGTGTTCACAGTAGGGCTGGGCAATGACACACATTTCATGATTCGATTCGATTTTGATTCACAAGCTTGCAATTCGATTCAGTTCGAATTGTGATTTGATTAGATATCGATTAGTTTTGGATGCATATCAGGTATAGTACATGTCAAATACTTTCAAGGAAAAAACATCTCTCTGAACTAATAACTATATAGGGAACCCCGTCAGTTGGTACATTATTAATATTGAAGGCTTTTTATTATAATAATATTATAATTTTTTTTTATGATCTAATTGTGCTTAATAAACATTTATACAATAAATACAATAAACGGTTATATGATAGTTGTCATAAACACTTGTTTTCATGACGTATTTATTCAAACATTAAATACTGAAGAACAGGTTAAGTAAATATATAATGAATATTTATTATAGTGCATATATTTAGCAAAATCATCCTCTCTAGAGTACATTTTTCTAATTAACTATTGAGCTAAGGACATTGAATGGCTTTTCTGATGTAAATGTAACATTGCCTGACAGTTTAGCCTTGCTACCCAAATTATTGTAAAGAGAAAAAAATATATTTTATTATTAAAATATTATTTTAATAATAAATATTAAATATTAAAATATTATTTTGTAAAATTTAATTAATAATAAAAAAATTAAAAATATTTTCCATTAATTTTAAAGTATTTTTGTTGTTTTTTAATCATTTTTAAAAAATGTTTATACAGTTTTTTTCCGCTT